>NW_013817506.1:0-718 GCF_000517525.1 Limulus polyphemus
TATAAAGTCAATTTATGCAAAACAACCAAGTATCTTTTTCCTCCATACACAATCTTCATAATTCCCGGTGTTCATTCAGATTCGAAAGGAGACGTTTATTAACCGCTAATCCGTCAAACAAAGTCTTTATAATCCAAGGTTGATGCTACAATCCAGAGATAATTAGGCTTCTATCATTACAGTCTTGAGTCTAATCTTGAGTCTAAAGACACGTAACTAGAAACTAACCCTGTTATTTAAGGTGGTTATCTGTTCTCTTTCTCCATTCCAACGAGGGTTTATCTTTTGTCTAAATCTGGTTATCGAGAAAGTTAACCCTTGCAGACGTTTCAAGTACAGATAAACTAAAGTAACTGAGTCATATATACAGCATTGTGTGGAAGTAATAACACGTGTTATCATAGGAGTCAACTGAGTCATTTATACAGCATTGTGTGGAAGTAATAACACGTGTTATCAATGGAGTCAACTGAGTCATATATACAGCATTGTGTGGAAGTAATAACACGTGTTATCATAGGAGTCAACTGAGTCATACATACAGCATTGTGTGGAAGTAATAACACGTGTTATTATAGGAGTCAACTGAGTCATATATACAGCATTGTATGGAAGTAATGACACTTGTTATCAATGGAGTCAACTGAGTCATATATACAGCATTGTGTGGAAGTAATAACACGTGTTCTCATTGGAGTCAACTGAGTCATATATACAG
>NW_013817507.1:0-608 GCF_000517525.1 Limulus polyphemus
TATAGATCCACATTTGTCTTAGGACAGAACATAAGACAAATGTGGATCTATAGGAGAGTACTGAAAATATCATGGACAGAACATAAGACAAATGTGGATCTATAGGAGAGTACTGAAAGTATCTTGGACAGAACGCATCCACATTTGTCTTATGTTCTGTCCAAGATATTTTCAGTACTCTCCTATAGATCCACATTTGTCTTATGTTCTATACAAGATATTTTCAGTACTCTCCTATAGATCCACATTTGTCTTATGTTCTATACAAGATATTTTCAGTACTCTCCTATAGATCCACATTTGTCTTATGTTCTATACAAGATATTTTCAGTACTCTCCTATAGATCCACATTTGTCTTATGTTCTATCCAAGATATTTTCAGTACTCTCCTATACATTCACATTTGTCTTATGTTCTATACAAAATATTTTCAGTACTCTCCTATAGATCCACATTTGTCTTATGTTCTATACAAGATATTTTCAGTATTCTCCTATACATTCACATTTGTCTTATGTTCTGTCCAAGATATTTTCAGTATTCTCCTATAGATCCACATTTGTCTTATGTTCTGTCCAAGATATTTTCAGTATTCTCCTATAGATCC
>NW_013817508.1:0-474 GCF_000517525.1 Limulus polyphemus
ACACGCTATAAATCACAGTGATTCACACACTTTAGTTATGGTGCCTACTGTTCGCTTGACTCAATTATCTATATCTCCAATTCCGCTGGTTTTCTCGCCAGGCTTATATACTAAAAAAGAGGGTGTCTAGCAAACATTCAGACATTCACGGGGTTACTCCATAATTCATGATCCTTTGAGAAACCCCAGCGCTTATGCTTCCAGCATCACACGACTTCCGCTGTCGTAACAATATAATAGTTCATTGAAGAGTTTTTAATGTTTATAAGGTTATTATAAAGATAGTTAGCTTATACTAATGCCCATAACTTGAAAACAAGTTGTCAGAGAGCTATAATATTTGATAGTTGGACTAATTAGACAAGGGGAAAGGATTCCTGTGTAAGTTTAGTAATTGTCACCAGGAGAGGGATCAGTGGCACAGCAAAGGTTCTCAGCACCCGGGGGCAAAGACCCCTTTGGCACCCCCACCTC
>NW_013817509.1:0-474 GCF_000517525.1 Limulus polyphemus
ACAGTTGGCTGGGGCACGTGTTTGGCTTTAACCACTGGCCTTTATGTTCGAGGATTCTCACCTGTTATAAGACTTGTTACAGATCAATGATAGAATCACCTGGCTAACTAGCAAACATTCAGGATAAAGCAATTTTACTAGCACCTTATTGCAAAATATATATTTTGTTGATTTGCACTGAGATAAAGGTTGCTTTATTCTGCAACATATATATATATATACTGTTACGTCACTGTTCGTTTGTTAATTTCCCGTAGAAATTCTTCCCGAGAAACTTCAGCGACACAAGTCCTTTCTTAAATAAAACTAGTTTATTCTTTCTCAATACAACTTTGCAATACATTTAATTTCCACAGTTACTTTAACTTAAACACACGCTATAATTCATAACGAACGATTCACGACTTTACTTACTACCACGCTTGATTCAGTTGTCCGTCTCTATCTCTGCCTGTCTGCAATTCTATCCCGATT
>NW_013817510.1:0-474 GCF_000517525.1 Limulus polyphemus
CTCTACTATTCATTATTAGACTTCGTTTTCCACCAAATGTATCAGTTACTTCGTTTGTAGGATTAGGAAGTTTTTTAGCCTCTGGCGGTGGCCTTTGGCGTTTGGTTTCCACGTTGAACCTGAGCATTTTCTTCTTTTTACAGCAAAGAAAATAATTATTAATTTTACGTGGAACCTGTCTACATCACATCAACATTATTCATTTCTTCCTTCTCCCTCCTACAACATAAAAACATTGATAGCAGTATTAAATATTAAGATAGTTTTGTTCATTTGGAGTTTTGCTGTGTTTTTCACAAAAACATTTTAGCGTATCTAACATGTTCTGTACTGAAAAATATATTCTATCCAAGTATGAAATAAAAACAAACAATAGCATGCAAACACATGTAAATTACAAGTTATAGCTGAAAACGAAATAAGAATTAGTCAAATGGTAATCTAGAAAAACAACACAGTATATAAATTTGATAA
>NW_013817511.1:0-1087 GCF_000517525.1 Limulus polyphemus
TTTGGGAAAAAACATGGGCTATAGCCTTTAGTTTTTGGTGAAAATATGAATTTTTTTGGAAAATGGAGATTCCGATGAAATAACCACTATAGGATATTTCTCTATTAATTTTGCGTGAAAAAAAACCTTTTTTTGGAAAATTGAGACATTATAGCATTGACGAAAAATATTATATCACTATAAAAGCTAAAAAAATTGAACTTTCGCTAACCCAGAGTAAAAACAATCCAAAAGGTGGAGATTATTTGATAAAAAGACGTCATGGCCTTTTATATGTTGGAGTTTTGTTTGAATGATAATATTCTTAAAGCTCTTCTTTGTTTATAATATAATTGAAGACAAAAAATAACAACATTGAAATCGACACTATCCGAAATTTTGATAAGAGATTATGAAATAACTATTAGGAATTTTAATAAAAGGATCTCTATTTTGAAAGTCTTACATCAAAAGCATCTTTGTATTGAAATATGAAGAAAAACAATTTTTTTCAAAATTTGGGAAAAAACATGGGCTATAGCCTTTAGTTTTTGGTGAAAATATGAATTTTTTTGGAAAATGGAAAAAAGTGTTTTTTGACGCAAAATTAATAGAAAAATATCCCATAGTCGAAATAAGCCGTCAATGCTATAATGTCTCAATTTTCTAGATTCCAAAAATATTATATCACTATAAAAGCTAAAAAATATTGAACTTTAGCTAACCCAGAGTAAAAACAATCCGAAAGGTGGAGTTTATTTGATAAGAAAACGTCATGGTTGATGTAAGACTTTCAAAATAGAGATCCTTTTATTGAAATTCCGAAGAGTTATTTCATAATCTCTTATCAAAATTTCGGTTAGTGTTGATTTCAATGTTGTTGTTTTCTGTCTTCAATTATATTATAAACAAAGAAGCACTTTAAGAATATTATCATTCAAACAAAATTCCAACATATAAAAGAGGGGCATCTTTGTATTGAAATATGAAGAAAAACAATTTTTTTCAAAATTTGTGAAAAAACATAGGGCTATAGCCATTAGTTTTTGGTGAAAATATGATTTTTTTTGGAAAATGGAAAAAAGTGTATTTTGTCGCAAAATTAATA
>NW_013817512.1:0-474 GCF_000517525.1 Limulus polyphemus
TCCAGCCTTATATGTTGGCTCTTCTACATTAACAATGAAGATAATTTACCAGCAGCCTGATATCAGGGCTCTTCTAAGTTAAGAATGAAGATAATTTACATCCAGCCTGATATGTGGGTTTGTCTACGTTATCAATGAAGATAAATTACCTACAGCCTGATATATGGGCTCCTCTACATTAACAACGAACATAATTTACTTCCAGCCTCATATCAGAGCTCTTGTACATTAACAAGGAAGATAATTTACCTCCAGGCTGATATGTGGGCTCTTCATCGTTAACAATGAAGATAATTTTCTCCAGCTTGATATGTGGGCTCTTCTACATTAACAATGAAGATAATTTACCTCTACCCTGATATGTGGGTTCTTCCACATTAACAATGAAGATATATTACCTCCAGCCTGATATCAGGGCCTTTCTACAATGACAATAAAGATAATTTACTTCCAGCTTGATATTTGGGCTCTTCT
>NW_013817513.1:0-473 GCF_000517525.1 Limulus polyphemus
TTCTGTAAGTAAGGTTGGTGTCATACACATATATATGATAGTGACTTCTGTAAGTAAGGTTGGTGTCATACATATATATAATAGTGACTTCTGTAAGTAAGGTTGGTGTCATACATATTTATAATAGTAACTTCTGTAAGTAAGGTTGGTGTCATACATATATATATATGATAGTGACTTCTGTAAGTAAGGTTGGTGTCATACATATATATATATGATAGTGACTTATGTAAGTAAGGTTGGTGTCATACATATATATAATAGTAGCTTCTGTAAGTAAGGTTGGTGTCATACATATGTATATAATAGTGACTTCTGTAAGTAAGGTTGGTGTCATACATATATATATAATAGTGACTTATGTAAGTATGGTTGGTGTCATACATATATATATAATAGTGACTTATGTAAGTAAGGTTGGTGTCATACATATATATATAATCGTGACTTATGTAAGTAAGGTTGGTGTCATA
>NW_013817514.1:0-472 GCF_000517525.1 Limulus polyphemus
GTTTGTTATTGGCAGTAATTATGTCCAGAAATCTTGTTGTCTTATCAAAACTATTGTCAACGTTTGTTATTCGCAGTAATTATCTTCAAAATCTTGTTGTCTTATCAGCAACTATTGTCAACGTTTGTTATTCGCAGTAATTATCTTCAGAAATCTTGTTGTCTTATCAGCAACTATTGTCAAGGTTTGTTATTAGCAGTAATTATGTCCAGAAACATTGTTGTCTTATCAGAAACTATTGTCAAGGTTTGTTATTGGCAGTAATTATCTTCAGAAACATTGTTTTCTTATCAGCAACTATTGTCAAGGTTTGTTATTGGCAGTAATTATCTTCAGAAACATTGTTTTCTTATCAGCAACTATTGTCAAGGTTTGTTATTGGCGGTAATTATCTTCAGAAACCTTGTTGTCTTATCAGCAACTATTGTCAAGGTTTGTTATTGACAGCAACTATGTCCAGAAATCTTGTTGT
>NW_013817515.1:0-476 GCF_000517525.1 Limulus polyphemus
GAACTGTGTCAGTATCCATCTAGTTAAAGTAGGAGAAGAGGAAGGAGCTGTGTAAGTATCCATCTAGTGAAAGTAGGAGAAGAGGAAGGAACTGTGTCAGTATCCATCTAGTTAAAGTAGGAGAAGAGGAAGGAGCTGTGTCAATGTCCATGTAGTGAAAGTAGGGGAAGAGGAAGGAGCTGTGTCAATGTCCATCTAGTGAAAGTAGGAGAAGAGGAAGGAGCTGTGTCAGTTTCTATTCAACGCAGAAAAAAAAGGCAGCTGCGTCAGTTCCCAGATCTTGATAAGGCATAAAGAAATTGTAATTTGGTTTTATATACTGATACATTGTATTTGATTTTGGCCTAAAGTTGAGGTAAAATTATTTGATTAAAAATTTTGTGAATATTTATAATTTAAAATTAATTTGTAAATATTCTTAACAGATGGCGAGTATTGAGCGTATAACGGTGATTAATAGCAGGGTTTTGTTACTT
>NW_013817516.1:0-473 GCF_000517525.1 Limulus polyphemus
CTTATTGACAGTACACAGTATCGTTAAATCTTCTGTCTTCTTATTGACAGTACACAGTATCGTTAAATCTTCTGTCTTCTTATTGACAGTACACAGTATCGTTAAATCTTCTGTCTTCTTATTGACAGGACACATTATTGTTAAATCTTGTGTTTTCTTACTGACAGTCCACATTACCGTTGATGATTGTGACTTCTTATTGACAGTACACAGTATCGTTAAATCTTGTGTCCTCTTATTGACAGGACAAATTATTGTTAAATCTTGTGTTTTCTTACTGACAGTACACAGTATTGTTAAATCTTGTGTCTTATTATTGACAGTACACAGTATCGTTAAATCTTCTGTCTTCTTATTGACAGTACACAGTATCGTTAAATCTTGTGTCTTCTTATTGACAGGACAAAATTATTGTTAAATCTTGTGTTTTCTTACTGACAGTACACATTATCGTTGAATATTGTGTCTTCTTA
>NW_013817517.1:0-868 GCF_000517525.1 Limulus polyphemus
ATATAGTAGTAGACTGTAGTAGACTATATGGTAGTAGACTATATAGTAGTAAACTGTAGTAGACTATATAGTAGTAGACTATATAGTAGTAGACTATATGGTAGTAGACTATATAGTAGTAGACTATATGGTAGTAGACTGTAGTAGACTATATAGTAGTAGGCTGTAGTAGACTATATGGTAGTAGACTATATAGTAGTAGGCTGTAGTAGACTATATAGTAGTAGACTATATGGTAGTAGACTATATGGTAGTAGACTGTAGTAGACGATATAGTAGTAGACTGTAGTAAACTATATAGTAGTAAACTGTAGTAGACTATATAGTAGTAGACTTTAGTAGACTATAAAGTAGTAGACTATAGTAGGTTATAGTAGACTATAGTAGACTGTAGTAGACTATATAGTAGTAGACTATAGTAGGTTATAGTAGACTATACAGTAGTAGACTGTAATAAACTGTAGTAGACTACATAGTAGTAAACTGTAGTAGACTATTAATGGCTGGAGACGGCTTGAATGGGTAATGAAGAAAAACTTTAATATAAGTTTAACATAACAGCAAATGTACAACGTTTCGACAAGGTTTTGTCATCATCAGGTGCATGTAGTAGACTATATAGTAGTAAACCGTAATAGACTACATAGTAGTAGACTATATAGTAGTAGACTGTAGTAGTAAACTGTAGTAGACTATATAGTAGTAGACTATAGTAGACTATATAGTAGTAGACTGTAGTAGTAAACTGTAGTAGACTATATAGTAGTAGACTGTAGTAGTAAACTGTAGTAGACTATATAGTAGTAGACTATAGTAGACTATATAGTAGTAAACTGTAGTAGACTATAGTAGTAGGCTGTAGTAGACT
>NW_013817518.1:0-473 GCF_000517525.1 Limulus polyphemus
ATTTTATACCTAGCTGTTGGGACTTTCAAGATGGGGGTTGGTGGGCGTCGCTCAACACCAACCACCACTGGTCTCCTTGAGGCCGACTTGTTGGTAATATTCCTCTCACACTGGCTCCTCAAATGTCCGTGCTTCCCACAGTTCCAACAACCTTTCTGGATACCAGCCTTTCCCGCTGTGGCATCCCCCCTGTGCTGAAGTTGCCAGCATTGAGCTCTCTTGTGCCCCGGTTTACTACAGTGCCAGCAAAGTCCCCCAAACCTCTCTGAAAGCCGACCCCTTCTGGCCTTGAATCCAGATGACTGTACCAACCTCGGGTACCCCTGTGCTGGACCCAACGCAGGATTCAAACTCGAGAGCCCCGGCCATTGCATCCTGCATGGTAGAGGGGTGTGCCCGCCTCACCTGTATCTTAAGTTGTGGGCTGTCCAAGGCATCTACGAACTGATCCCTCAGCAACAACTTGAGGAGAT
>NW_013817519.1:0-472 GCF_000517525.1 Limulus polyphemus
AAGTTGTTGCTGAGAGATCAGTTTGTAGATGCCTTGGACAGTCCACAACTTAAGATACAAGTGAAGCAGGCACACCCCTCTACCATGCAGGATGCAATGGCCAGAGCTCTCGAATTTGAATCCTACGTTAAGTCCAGCACAGAGGTACCGAGGTTGGTACAGTCATCTGGATTCAAGGCCAGAAAAGGTTAGCTTTCAGAGAAGTTTGAGGGACTTTGCTGGCACTGTAACAAACTTGGGCACATGAGAGCTCAATGCTGGCAACTTCAACACAGGGGAGACGATACAGCAGTAAAGGCTGTTACCAAGAAAGGCTGTTGGAACTGTGGGGAGCAAGGACATCTGAGGAGCCAGTGTAAGAAAAATACCCCCAATAAGTCAGCTTCGGGAAACCAGTAGTGGTTGGTGCTAAGGGACGCCCACCAACCTCCATCATGAAAGTCCCAACAGCTAAGTGTAAAATGGCAAGCAC
>NW_013817520.1:0-473 GCF_000517525.1 Limulus polyphemus
AGCAATGTCGACGGCTACTCTTTCCATTGGTGCACCAACTTGATATAACTTCATTGGAGCACGTCCCTTATGCTTGGGTCCCCTTTTTGCACTACATGTACTACATGTCCTGCACCATTCTTCCACATCTCGCCTCATACCTATCCAGTAAAATCTGTGTCGTAGATGACTCAATGTCTTCCTAATTCCGAGATGTCCTCCTGTTAAATTATCATGGGATTGACGCAGCACAACTTCCCGTAACTTCCTCGGTATAATTGTTTGCCAAGTCGTCGCTTTACCATCTCCGGACAAGAATACCATTTTCAAGCTTCAACTGGTCCCATTACGCCCAATAGTGCTTTGTCACAGGGCTTAGACTAGACACCTTCTCCCAAGCAGGGCGCACAACACCCGCTTTTAGAAAATCAATCATTGGCTTCAAATCTTGGTCTTTCTCCTGTTCTGCCTTGATATCTATATTTTGGTTCCAC
>NW_013817521.1:0-878 GCF_000517525.1 Limulus polyphemus
TACCTAGGTGTAACTATAGTTACCGAATTTATAACCACCATACTCATCTTTAGCCTTCCTTGGTACAACTACTCCATAAACACCTAGGTGTAACTATAGTTACCGAATTTAAAATCATCATACTCTTCTTTGGTAGATGTTCATGGAGTAGTTGTACCAAGAATGGCTAAAGTTGAGTATGGTGGTTATAAATTCGGTAACTATAGTTACACATAGGTGTTTATGGAGTAATTATACCAAGTAAGGCTAAAGATGAGTATGGTGGTTATAAATTCGGTAACTATAGTATTACCTAGGTATTTATGGAGTAGTTTTACCAAGTAAGGCTAAAGGTGAGTATGGTGGTTATAAATTCTGTAACTAGAGTTACACCTAGGTGTTCATGGAGTAGTTGTACCAAGTCAGGCTAAAGATGAGTATGATGATTATAAATTCGGTAACTATAGTTACACCGAGGTGTTTATGGAGTAGTTGTACCAAGTAAGGCTAAAGATAAGAATGGTGGTTATAAATTCGGTAACTATAGTTACACCTAGGTATTTATGGGGTAGTTGTACCAAGTAAGGCTAAAGATGAGTATGGTTGTTATAAATTCTCTAACTATTGGTGTAACTCTAGTTACAGAATTTATAACAACCATACTCATCTTTAGACTTACTTGGTTCCTAAAGGCTAAAGATGAGTATGGTGGTTATAAATTCGGTAACTATAGTTACACCTAGGTATTTATGGAGTAGTGTTTATGGAGTAGTTGTACCAAGGAATAGGTGTAACTAGAGTTACAGAATTGATAATCATCATACTCATCTTTAGCCTTACTTGGTACAACTACTATATGAACAACTAGGTGTAACTCTAGTAACAGAAATTATAACCAC
>NW_013817522.1:0-473 GCF_000517525.1 Limulus polyphemus
TTCTTATTGATAGTACACTGTATCGTTAAATCTTGTGTCTTCTTATTGACAGTACACAGTATAATTAAATTTTGTGTCTTCTTATTGATAGTACACAGTATTCTTAAATCTTATGTCTTCTTATTGGCACTACACAGTATTGTTAAATCTTGTGTCTTCATATTGAGAGTACACATTATTATTAAATCTTGTGTCTTCTTATTGACAGTACACAGTATTGTTAAATCTTGTGTCTTCTTATTGACAGTACACAGTTTTGTTAAATACTGTGTCTTCTTATTGACAGTACACAGTATTGTTAAATCTTATGTCTTCTTATTGGCACTACACAGTATTGTTAAATCTTGTGTCTTCATATTGAGAGTACACATTATTATTAAATCTTGTGTCTTCTTATTGACAGTACACAGTATTGTTAAATCTTGTATCTTCTTATTGACAGTACACAGTATTATTAAATCTTGTGTCTTCTT
>NW_013817523.1:0-472 GCF_000517525.1 Limulus polyphemus
GGTAGGAATTACTTTTTATGAAAAGTGGTTTTATGTGTTAAAATGTAGTCATCGGAAAGAGTGGCTGCTTCCTGTAGTGTTTCAACTTACTTTTCGTACAGGTAAGTTTTGAGGTCTTCATGTGCACAATGTTTATATATCCCTAAATTTGACATGATTGTCTTAGTTTGTCGAAACTGTTGCCAATATGCATAGAATTACACCATCGATTAAAATAAACCTCTTTTTCATGGGGAAATTCCATATAAGTTTGATTATCTTGTTTGCAATAACTTCGAAACTTTTGGCGATAAGCCTTTGGTATTAACTCGTATGCTTTGAGAATAGCTGCTTTAACCATCATAATTCGTACAATCTTCTAGAAAGAGAGTGTCACAATCTTCTTGTGCTTTACCAGTTAAATAATAATGTAATAGTAATGACCATTTATCGGTGGGCCATTCCATGGTTTGGGCAACCTTCTCAGAATGCT
>NW_013817524.1:0-851 GCF_000517525.1 Limulus polyphemus
GTTGTTTGTTTTAAAAAACTAAGTCAGTAGTACAATTTCTGTTTCCAGGTTTTTTGTTTATAAGAATCTGTTTTCACCTTTGACATTGAAGAAGTTTCGTCACAGTTAATCAGACGATGAGAGACTCCTTCAAAAACGTCAAAAATGAGATCAGAATACCAGAAAGCATGCCCCCCAGTGGTACAGCGGTATGTCTGCGGACTTACAACGCTAAAATCCGGGTTTCGATACCCGTGGTGGGCAGAGCACAGATATCCCATTGTGTAGCTTTGTGCTTAATAACAAACAAACAAACAAACCAGAAAGCATTCAGTCGTTCAGTCGTTCAAACGTTGCCAGGGTGTCATTGGTTTAAAAAAACTCGCGCCAACTTTATCAAATACGATTATCGTTTGAGATGAAGAGTTTGGATTTAAGTAACGAATGACTTTGTTTATGCTAAAACTGTAAGACCTACTGATTTAGGGTTTCCATCATTTTTTTACTCCTCCACAACGCTCAACCCACCGTCTTTCCTTTAGACACCGAAATGATAAATTTCTTTCACTTTAGATAACAACAGAACGTCGTGGGCACACGTGACCCCAAAATGTAGAGCGTGATTAGCTAATAATGGGACGTGAACTACAGACCCTCATCCCTATAGTCCGAGACGATACTAAACACTGGACAACGTCCGTAACTTCTGTTTACGAATTTGTTAAGTTTATGTGCCCAACGTCTTTCATAAAAAATACGAAGGTGGAAAACAAAGAATTTTCAGCATAGCTTATCAACATTGTTAGTTTAGGAAGATATCACAGTGATATTAGCTTATCAACATTGTTAGTTTAGGAAGATATCACAGCGAC
>NW_013817525.1:0-473 GCF_000517525.1 Limulus polyphemus
GGGATGTCTTACTCCCTCCACTTTTGATGGCCTATAGAACAGCAGAGCATGAAGCCACTGGATACACTCCAGCAAAGCTGATATTTGGTCGGGAACTTCGGTTGCCAATGAACCTGATAACAGGACGCCCACCTTACGAAGAGTTGCCTGAAAATGTGACAGAGTTCGGGAAAGTGTTATCTGAAAGAATGGATGATATTCACCATCAAGTACATTCAAGCTTGAAAACGTCTGCTGATTCCATGAAGCTATGTTATGATAAGAGATCTACTGAAGTCGGCTTTGTACCAGGAGACAAGATGTGGTTGTATAATCCCAGGAAAACCAAAGGGAAGTCTCCTAAGTTGTCTTCTCCATGAGAAGGCCCATATGATATAGTGGATCGTCTCTCAGGCATGACTTTCTGAATAAAATGTGGTCGGCGAGGTCAGCCGAAGGTGGTACATGCTAACGGGCTTTGGCGTTATCATAGT
>NW_013817526.1:0-472 GCF_000517525.1 Limulus polyphemus
GTGTCAAGCACCTTAACAACTAGACCACAGCAGGTAAGCTAGTAATTAAAATCAACTTTTCAACGGTCTTCAAGTAAGCATATTATTATATTAATTTCGCGCTTAATTTGGTATTATACAGATGTCTGTATGATGAAGCGCAAAGCTACATAGTTGGCTATTTGCAATGTGTCTGCTCGAGAGATCGAGCGCTGAATTTAAGCATTTTAAGCCCTCAAGTTTACCTCTTAGCTACCAGCGATTTATACAGATGTAAAATACGAATTTATTATTGAAATTTATTTGATCATGGCATTATTTATATAAATTAATAGTTCTATTATTTTCATCGGGAACATCATTTGTCGCTCCCCAGTGGTACAGCGGTATGTCTGCGGACTTACAACGCTAGGATCCGGTTTTCGATACCCATGGTGGGCAGAGCTCAGATAGCCCATTGTGTAGCTTTGTGCTTAATTCTAAACAAACAAAC
>NW_013817527.1:0-474 GCF_000517525.1 Limulus polyphemus
ATAGGCTTGAATGTTCCGAGCAACTTGTTGAAAACTGGGTTCCAGTCGCAGGGTAATTCCTTGTCTAAGTGTTCTAAGGCATTACACACAAGGTTGTCTAAACTCAGCATCAGCTATTTCACAAATTGTTCATGAGTCCATCCATTTCAAGCAACAACCTTCTTGAATGAAATGCTTAATATATTAGATCAAATCCTTTTGTACCATCCCAACGTTAATTGGTTTATCTGTGTAAGTGATGGTGCTCACAGGAACCTACAAAATTGTCACTGGTGGTGAAAAAATGGATTCTCTATGCAAATATTAAACGCCAAAAACAATGGCTCAGTCCTAGACAAAAACCATATCCAACCCCAAAACCTGGAACGTTTAAATCAAGCCCTTCATCAGAAACGTCCTTCACTCGTCAATCGAAAAGGTGTTTTTCTTATCCACGACAATGCACGTCCACATGTGGCATGTTTGACGCAATAC
>NW_013817528.1:0-473 GCF_000517525.1 Limulus polyphemus
CACCACCCCTCAAAATCATCATTATCAATTTATATGATACATCAGATGTTCTAGTTGTGCCCAATTAAAATAGGAGGTACTCCTGATCATGTGGTTTGTGGAAACAGCGTGTTTGTACCCAATTAAAATAGGAGGTACTCCTGATCGCGTGGTATGTGGAAATAGTGTGTGTGTGTGTGTGTGCCCAGTTGAAATAAGAGGTACTCCTGATTGCGTGGTTTGTGGAAACAGTGTGTTTGTGCTCAGTTGAAATAGGAGGTACTCCTAATCATGTGGTTTGTGGAAATAGTGTGTCTGTACCAATTAAAATAGAAGGTACTCCTGATCATGTGGTTTGTGGAAATAGTGTGTGTGTGTGCCAATTAAAATAGGAGGTACTTTTGATCATGTGGTTTGTGGAAACAGTGTGTTTGTACCCAATTAAAATAGGAGGTACTCCTGATCGTGTGGTATGTGGAAACAGTGTGTTTGTA
>NW_013817529.1:0-473 GCF_000517525.1 Limulus polyphemus
TTTCCATTTGTACTTCTTGCCATTGTTGTTGGCTTTCCTGTAGTTGCTGCTGACTTTCATCCTGTTTCCATTCTTGTTCCAGTTGCCACTGCTGTAATTTTTCTTCTTGTTTCTTTTCTTTTTCCTCCAACAACTGCTGTAATCTCTCTTTTTGTTTCTTTTCTTTTTCCTCCAACCACTGCTGTAATTTCTCTTCTCGTTCTTCTTGTTTCTTTTCTTGTTTCTTTTCTCGTTCTTCTTGTTTCTTTTGCTGTTTTTGTATTGCTGCCATCAAATCTGCTAAGCTGTAGTTTGATTTGCCGCTTCTCGTTTCCATTTCTTTTTTTTCGTCCCACTCTCTGACACCAATTTGTTACGTCTCCGTTCGTTAGTTGATTTTCCGTAACTTCGTTCCAACGAAACTTTAGCGACACAAGTCCTTTCTTAAATAAAACTGGTTTATTCTTTCTGAATATAACTTTGCGATACACTTA
>NW_013817530.1:0-474 GCF_000517525.1 Limulus polyphemus
ACTCAAGCCGTCTCCAGCCATTATTAGTCTCAAAGTGGGTTCCTCGTCATCGAAATCTCAGGAATCGTGTCTACAGGACTGACCCTTCATATTGAGGCTGGCTGGAAGTACAAGAATGTTACTGATTTTCTGGTGCCCTGATTCTCTTCTGTCCTGTTGACTTCCCTTACTATTGTTGATTAAATTAGAACATTGTTCATCTGTTAAATCTTTCGACAAGGAGGGGTCTGATTTTCTCTTTGATAGCTCTGTGACCAAACAATATTGAAGGCTATAAATATTATGGTCTGTTTGAGCAATAACGATTTTATAGAGCATTTTACGTTTAATTTCGTACATTTTCAAGGGGTGGTAGATAAAATAGGGATGATGACATGCTAAGACAAAATGTGTCATGTGTGTTACACTTGTGGAAATTCAGGATTTTTTTACATATTTCCTTTTAGAATTAAAAACTTAAAACTTATATACTAA
>NW_013817531.1:0-473 GCF_000517525.1 Limulus polyphemus
TTCTACACTATGTTACTAGGGTATTACAAAACTTCTACACTATGTTACTAGGGTATTACATGAGTTCTACACTATGTTACTAGAGTATTACAATAGTTCTACACTATGTTACTAGGGTATTACAAGTTCTATACTATGTTACTAGGGTATTACAAGAGTTCTACACAACGTGACTAGGGTATTACAAGAGTTCTACACAACGTGACTAGGGTATTACAAGAGTTCTACACTGTGTGACTAGGGTATTACAACAGTTTTACACTGTGTGACTAGGGTATTACAAGAGTTCTACACTGTGTTACTAGGGTATTTCATGAGTTCTACACTGTGTGACTAGGGTATTACAAGAGTTCTACACTGTGTGACTAGGGTATTACAAGAGTTCTGCACTATGTTATAAGGGTATTACAAGAGTTCTACACTACGTTACAAGGGTATTACAAGAGTTCTACACTACGTTACAAGGGTATTAC
>NW_013817532.1:0-472 GCF_000517525.1 Limulus polyphemus
CATGTACTGCATCTCCTGCACCATTCTTCCACATCTTGCCTCATACCTATCCACTAAAATCTTTGGCGTAGGTGACTCAATGTCTTCTTAATTCCGAGATGCCCTCCTTTTAAATTTTCATGGGATTGACGCAGCACAACTTCCCTTAACTTTCTCAGTATAACCGTTTGCCAAGTCGTCAATTTCCCATCTGTAGTTTCCCATCTCCGGACAAGAATACCATCTTCAAGCTTTAACTGGTCCCATTGTGCCCAATAGTGCTTTGTCACAGGGCTTAGTCTAGACACCTTCTCCCAAGCAGGGTGCGAAACACTTGCTTTTAAAAAATCAATTATTGGCTTCAAATCTTGGTCTTTCTCCTGCTCTGCTTTAATATCTATACCTGGATCCACTTCGTCATCATCAACTTCTTCAGTCACTTTGACTTCACCTTGTTGGCACCTAATTAGTTCAACCTCTCTTTTAACAGTTA
>NW_013817533.1:0-471 GCF_000517525.1 Limulus polyphemus
GTCACATTATAACGCCCCCACGGCTGAAAGGGCGAGCATGTTTGGTGGGATGCGGATTCGAACCCGCGACCCTCAGATTGTGAGTCGAGCACCTTATCCACCTGGCCATGCCGGGCTCAGTTTTATGTATAGAAAACCAATTATTCACAAAATTCATAGAATCTGAGACCTCAGTTAGTTTAATTAATACATAGCGCTCCCTCTCGGCCACAGACTAATATGACTATTATATGTATATATATATATGTCTATATATGCGCTTGACTAACTGTACATTATGCTAATACAGTAGTAACTTAACAAATAAAAATGTGTAAGCACAATGATAATTTTGTGTTTATAAATCGTTGATTGTTAATTTACTACTGTTGACTGATTTTAATTCATGAGCGGCAGAAACCTTTGTACATTGTACACCTGTAGCTCCCTCTAGTGGTCATAATACTTGTATATGAGCGTGTAATGAGCAGC
>NW_013817534.1:0-469 GCF_000517525.1 Limulus polyphemus
TGCAAGTTTTATGTTGTTATAGCAACGTTTGAATGCCCTTCGCAACCTTTAGTTGAGGTGTTATAATACTAACCACCAGCTTATCAGCAGTAAGTCTTCATTCAGGCTTACGACGTTAAAATTCAAGCTTCGATACCCGTGATGCGAAGAGCACAGATATCCAATTCTATAACTTTTCGCTTAACAATATCCAAATAGCCAACCAAAGTTATATTAACATTTGATAATACAGGTTCTTATTATGTTTTTTTTTTAAATTATAAACAGTATATTTTAAGGTTAAGTTAGTTAACCACGATTCTCTGCTATATTTGTTATGTAAAACAAAATGAAGATTCTATTATTAACAATTAGACTAATAATGATGATAATAACTGTAAAGAAGAATAACTAATATAATTACAGCATTTATTTTTACTTCTGATGCGCATCTTTTGACTCTAACACAATGTTTCTTGAAATTAAATAA
>NW_013817535.1:0-471 GCF_000517525.1 Limulus polyphemus
TTGAAAGGGCGAGTCATGTTTGGTGGTGACGGGAATTACGAACCCGCGATCATCAGATTGCGAGTCGAGCGCCCTAACCACCTGGCCATGCCGGGGCCCGATGATGAAAGACTTGGTTTATCTACCTTGTCTGTTCATACGATATTTGCTTGTATGATTATTTCTAATGCATCTCTTGATTTACATAATATTAGCTTATACATATCTGACGAACTACATTTCAAACCACATTTGTTTTACATGTTCATATTTAAATAATCTCAAATTTCTTCTAAATTAAAATCCATGTCCAGTAGTGTTTAATTCACAATCCCAATAATGTATTTACATAATTGAAACACTAAGCGATTGAAAGTTTTATATTCAAAAACCAGAATCGTGGCCAGATCATAACAAATTTTAGTTATCGGTAGGAGATATTCAAAAACCAGAATCGTGGCCAGATCATAACAAATTTTAGTTATCGGTATG
>NW_013817536.1:0-471 GCF_000517525.1 Limulus polyphemus
ACCCAAAGAGATTGTTGGAACTGTGGAGAGCAAGGACATATGAGGAGCCAGTGTAAGAAGAATATTACCAATAAGTCAGCCTCGGGGAAACCCGTACTGGTTCATGTTAAGGGATGCTCACCAACCCCCATCGTGAAAGTCCCAACAGCTAGTTGTAAAACGCCGAGCACACATAGTGTCTACGTGACAGGAAAACTGGGTGGCCAAAGGTGCAACTTTGTCATAGATTCTGCGTCTCAGCTAACCCTTGTGAGTATCAAGGTGCTGGATCACAAAGGAGTATCAGAAGCTGTACAGAAGCTCTGTGGTGTGACAGGACATTATACAAGGTTGTGGGGACCAGTGTGGGTAACTATTGAGCTAATGGGCATGAAGAACAGTCAGAAAGTATACTTGGCTGACATTGAAGACGAATGCATATTAGGCTTGGACTACTTACTACCGAGGAAGTTTGTAATTAATTTTTATAAC
>NW_013817537.1:0-214 GCF_000517525.1 Limulus polyphemus
TGATGTATTATTTGTTATTAAACGTCCAAGTTGTATATTAGTACCCTGTTCCTGATGTATTATTTATTATTAAACGTCCAAGTTGTATATTAGTACCCTGTTCCTATGTATTATTTGTTATTAAACGTCCAAGTTGTACATTAGTACCCAGTTCCTGATGTATTATTTATTATTAAACATCCAGGTTGTATATTAGTACCCTGTCCCTGATGTA
>NW_013817538.1:0-469 GCF_000517525.1 Limulus polyphemus
CGATTAATTTGTCTCACGTTCTCCGGCGCACTTATATACAGGAATAGAGGGCGCCTAGCACATACTGGATTATTCGTGATGTTCCCCGATCCTTCTAGAATATCATGACGTGTTACCAGCGTCACGTGACTAACCGCTGTCGTAACAATATTCACGTTGTTGACATATTATATATCAATACAAATTCAGAGGAAACACAACTCCCTCACTTCATGTAGAGAAGTTACACGTTTTTCAGATATATTGGAAAAGACCTAGTGAGCATTGCAGAGAAGTTTTCCATTTAGTTAAATCAACGATAATTGACAAACTCATTATAGCAAAAGATAAAATCCAATCCAGCCTAAGGCAAAGGCTTCAATGCTGTTGGTACTTACCAAAAATCATATACAGTTTCCCCTTTGGAACATTAATCATAGACCTGTTTGTAATATGGTGGCCCTTTTTAGGTATTTATATGGGCAGACAT
>NW_013817539.1:0-471 GCF_000517525.1 Limulus polyphemus
TCAGTATCGTTATAAGTCATTTACAATTGTTTCACGTATTAGTATCTTCAGTATTGTTATAAACCATTTACAATTATTTCACGAATTAGCATCTTCAGTATTGTTATAAACCATTTACAATTATTCTACGTATTAGTATCTTCAGTATTGTTACAAATCATTTACAATTATTCCAATATTAATATCTTCAGTAGCATTATAAATAATTTACATCTATTCCACGTATTAGTACCTTTAGTATTGTTATAAACAATTTACAATTATTCCAATATTAATATCTTCAGTATCGTCATAAATTATTTACAATTATTCTACGTATTAGTATCTTCAGTAATGTTATAAACCATTTACAATTATTTCACGTATTAGTATCTTCAGTATTGTTATAAATCATTTACAATTATTCCACGTATTAGTATTTTCAGTATTGTTATAAGTCATTTACAATTATTCCACATATTAGTATCTTCT
>NW_013817540.1:0-473 GCF_000517525.1 Limulus polyphemus
ATTGGTGTGCCAATTTGATATAACTTCATTGGAGCACGTCCCTTATGCTTGGGTCTCCTTTTAGCATAACATGTGCTGCATGTCCTGCACCATTCTTCCACATCTTGCCTCATACCTATCCAGTAAAATGTCTGTCGTAGGTGACTCAATGTCTTCTTAACTCCAAGATGTCCTCCTGTTAAACTATCATGGGACTGACGCAGCACAACTTCCCGTAACTTTCTCGGTATAACCGTTTGCCAAGTCGTCACTTGCCCATCTGCAGTTTCCCATCTCCAGAGAAGAATACCATCTTCAAGCTTCAACTGGTCCCATTGTGTCCAACAGTTTTTTGTTACAGGGCTTAGACTAGACACCTTCTCCCAAGCAGGGCGCAAAACACTTGCTTTTAGAAAGTCAATTATTGACTTCAAATTTTGATTCTTTTCCTGCTCTGCTTTAATATCTATATTTGGTTCCACTTCGCCATTATC
>NW_013817541.1:0-473 GCF_000517525.1 Limulus polyphemus
CAGAACTCTGTTTGACACCTGAAAGTTGGTAAAACGTTCTCAGAACTCTGTTTGACACCTGAAAATTGGTAAAACGTTCTCAGAACTCTGTTTGACACCTGAAAATTGGTAGAACGTTTTCAAAACTCTGTTTGACACCTGAAAATTGGTAGAACGTTTTCAAAACTCTGTTTGACACCTGAAAGCTGGTAAAACGTTGTCAGAACTCTGTCTGACACCGGAAAATTGATAAAATATTCCCAGAACTTTGTCTGACGCCTGAAAATGATTGTTTTCAGTAGTATTGTATTTTAAAAACAGTTAAGAAATCGTAAATGGTATAGTCTCCTTTTTTAGGTTATATAAGTTATATCTGATATTACTTTCTTTGTAGAACAATTAATTATTATATATCTTAAAAGTGAAATATCAGTGGTTCAGAGAATAACCGCCTTTCTCCATTTTTTATTTTTCAAGAAGCAATAGATTCGTGT
>NW_013817542.1:0-473 GCF_000517525.1 Limulus polyphemus
TTTCGTTTGTTTATGTTAGGTTCTTTGTTTAAAATTACTTTGTTTTTAATAGATATACTATGGTTTTTTGAGTTGCAGTGGTGGAAAACATGGGACTTTTTTTTATTGTGTTCTGTGAATCTGGTTTTCAATTTTCTTCCCATTTCTCCAATGTAGAATTCTGGGCAGTTATTGCATGTTATTTTGTAAATGATGTTGGTATTGCTTGATTCTAAATAATTTTTGTTTAGTAACAATTTTAATTTAAGGCTGAGTTTTTCAGAGAATTTTACGTTGACAGGAATATTGTGTTTAATGGCTAGTGTGGATAATTCTTGAGCTGGTTTCAGGGACAAAAGGTAAACTACAGTGTAATGTTCTGTTGTTGGGTGGAAATTAATTGGTGTGAATGAAGGATTGCTTTATGTGGTTGATTTCTTCATTTATGTAATTCCATTGAACAGAGTCTTGTGGCTGCATTTATGAGGTTTTTG
>NW_013817543.1:0-471 GCF_000517525.1 Limulus polyphemus
ATGCACCACTTTTGGCTTACCTCGCCGACCTCATTTTACCCGGAAAGTCACGTCTGAGAGACGATCCACTATGTCATATGGGCCTTCCCATGGAGAAGACAACTTAGGAGACTTCCCTTTGGTCTTCCTGGGATTATACAACCATACCTTATCTCCAGGTACAAAGCAGACTTCAGTAGATCTCTTATCATAAGATAGCTTTATCAATTCAGCAGACGTTTTCAAGTTTGAACGCACTTGATGGTGAATATCATCCATCCTTTCCGATAACACTTTCACAAACTCTGACACATTTTCAAGCAACTCTTCATAAGGTGGGAATCCCTTTACTCTTGGGTCCCCTTTTAGCACTACATGTACTGCATGTCCTGCACCATTCTTCCACATCTCGCCTCATACCTATTCAGTAAAATCTTTGTCGTAGGTGACTCAATGTCTTCTTAATTCCGAGATGTCCTCTGTTAAAGTATC
>NW_013817544.1:0-471 GCF_000517525.1 Limulus polyphemus
GCTGTCTGGTATGGTGACAGTTCAGTAGCTTATGGTGCTGTCTGGTATGGTGACAGTTCTGTAGCTTGTGGTGCTGTCTGGTATAGTGACAGTTCAGTAGTTTATGGTGCTGTCTGGTATGGTGACAGTTCAGTAGCTTGTGGTGCTGTCTGGTATGGTGACACTTCAGTAGCTTGTGGTGCTGTCTGGTATGGTGACAGTTCAGTAGCTTGTGGTGCTGTCTGTTATGGTGACAGTTCAGTAGTTTATGATGCTGTCTGTTATGGTGACACTTCAGTAGCTTGTGGTGCTGTCTGGTATGGTGACAGTTCAGTAGCTTATGATGCTGTCTGTTATGGTGACACTTCAGTAGTTTATGATGCTGTCTGGTATGGTGACACTTCAGTAGTTTATGATGCTGTCTGGTATGGTGACAGTTCAGTAGTTTATGATGCTCTCTGTTATGGTGACACTTCAGTAGCTTGTGGTGCT
>NW_013817545.1:0-472 GCF_000517525.1 Limulus polyphemus
ATATTGAATAAGCATTAAAAAGTTTTAGCAAAATCCATTGCTAATCCCAGTTCTCACCTTAACATGTGCAATTGTGTATACAAACCCGTGTATTTTATACCAAGCCTGCTGCGGTAGGGTTAATTACAAAAATTATTAATAGGTAATTAAAATAAGCATTAAAAAGTTTTTAGCAAAATCCATTGTTAATCCCAGTTCTCACCTTAAAGTCATAATCCCTGTGGTAGTACTTCCCAAATGTGTTGGGGATATCCCAACTACCAGACAAAATCCAAACGCTGATGTTAAACTAGTCAGCAAGCATGTAAAATCAATTAATGGTATGGAGTTGAGTGCTTACGCCCACAACGTCTCAACTTCTACTGCCTTTCACTTTCTACAGCCAGTTGTGGGAAGGCAGTTACCCATAAAAGTTCTTATAATTCTTAAAATAGAAATGAAACCACCCTAATCTTTCTACTATATACAACTC
>NW_013817546.1:0-473 GCF_000517525.1 Limulus polyphemus
GGTTATAGTATGATTACTCTCATGGCTACTCATGTTTACTGGTTACAAATGTACACATATGTTATCCAAGGTTATAGTACGATTACTTTCATGGCTACTCATGTTTACTTTGGTGGTTACAAATGTACACATACGTTATCCAAGGTTATAGTACAATTACTCTCATGGCTACTCGTGTTTACTTTGGTGGTTACAAATGTACACATACGTTATCCAAGGTTATAGTACGATTACTCTCATGGGTACTCATGTTTACTTTGGTGGTTACAAATGTTCACATACGTTATCCAAGGTTATAGTATGATTACTCTCATGGCTACTCATGTTTACTTTGGTGGTTACAAATGTACACATATGTTATCCAAGGTTATAATATGATTACTCTCATGACTACTCATGTTTACTGGTTACAAATGTACACATACGTTATCCAAGGTTATAGTACAATTACTCTCATGGCTACTCATGTTTAC
>NW_013817547.1:0-472 GCF_000517525.1 Limulus polyphemus
CTAGCCGTCCCTAATTTAGCAGTGTAAGACTAGAGGGAAGGCAACTAGTCATCACCACCCACCGCCAACTCTTGGGCTACTATTTTTACCAACGAATAGTGGGATTGACCGTCACATTATACTGCTCTAACGGCCGAAAGGGCGAGCATGTTTGGTGGGACCGGGATCCGAACTCAGGGTGGGGTGAATTATAGCATTTCTTTTGTTTGTTTGTATTCAGATAATTTGAATTTCGTGCAAAGCCACTCGAGGGCTATTTACGCTAACCGTCGCTAATTTTGAAAAGATAGGAAGATGTAAGGGAGCAAGTCAATAACACTCACCGCCAACTCTTGTGTGACCAAATTGTATGATTTGACCATCAACCTTATAACGCACCCATGACTCCAAAGTGCTTTTTTTTTTTTTGCGGTATCGGGAAGGCCGTTCAAGACTCAAATAATTCTGTATATAAGGCGTCTCTTGTGTTGTT
>NW_013817548.1:0-472 GCF_000517525.1 Limulus polyphemus
ACAAAGTACATCGTGTAGACCTACATCGATAGCCTACTATTTTCAAAAAACATAGTAGATTGTGTAGACCTACGTCGATAGACTACTCTTTTCAAAAAACATAGTAGATTGTGTAGACGTACTTCGAGAGTCCAACACGTTCGGAAAACAAACTACACGGTGGGACCTACTTCGATATTCCAAAACTTTCAACAAAGAAAATATATGGTGTTGAAGTACTTCAATAGTGAATACTTTCAAAAACAAAGTACCTGGTGTAGATCTACTTCGATATTCCAACACTTTCAAAAAACAGAATACATGGTGTAGAGCTACATCAATTTTCCAACACTTTCAAAAAACAAAATACGTCGGGTACACCTACTTTGATAGTCCAACACTTTAAAAAACAAAATGTATGGTGTAGACCTACATCGATATTCAAAAAAAAGTATATGTTGTATACCTACTTTAATAATCCAACACTTTAAAA
>NW_013817549.1:0-466 GCF_000517525.1 Limulus polyphemus
GGGAGTTTCGCCATACGTAACTAACACTGTAAGCTAGGCACGTTTTTAAATAATAAACTCAATCCCAACAAACGTTGTCATTAAAATAAATATATAACAAACTCGTTACACGCAATACATATCTGACACTATAAGTTACTCATATTTTTAAATAAAAAAATTAATCTACACAACGTTCACATTAAGAATAAATACATGATAACAAATTCGTTACACTGCCCTAACTTATAAAATAAATAGCGAAATCATGAATATAAGATACCTGAAAGGACATTATGGTGATTATTATATCTATTCAGTATGTTAACTTGCATAATAATATTATAGTATTAAAGCGTTCTATGTTTAGTGTTTATGGATCAAATGTATATATATATATATATATATACACACACACACATATGCACTAATGTATATATTTATGTATACACATATACACTAATGTATATATATATATGTATATATA
>NW_013817550.1:0-474 GCF_000517525.1 Limulus polyphemus
ACTGTCAATTTTTAACTTGAACCCAGGACGACTCCATCTGTACACTACAGTCAGATTTAACTGGAACACAGGACGACTCCATCTGTACACTACAGTCAGGTTTAACTGGAACACAGAACGACTCCATCTCTGCACTACAGTCACTTTTAACTGGAACCCAGGACGACTTCATCTCTACACTACAGTCAGTTTTGAACTGGAACACAGGACGACTTTATTATTACACTACAGTCAATTTTAATTGGAACACAGGACGTCTCCATCTGTACACTAAAGTCAATTTTAACTGGAACACAGGACGGCTTCATCTGTACACTACAATCAGTTTTAACTGGAACACAGGACGACTTCATATGTACACTACAGTCAGTTTTAACTGGAATACAGGACGACTTCATCTGTATACTACAATCAGTTTTTAACTGGAACACAGGACGACTCCACCTGTACACTACAGTCATTTTTAACTGAAAC
>NW_013817551.1:0-469 GCF_000517525.1 Limulus polyphemus
GATACATATATATATGGTAAATAAAAACTTCTGTTAAAAATTCACATTGCTTTATATATATATGTATGGTAAATAAAATTTTCTGATTAAACATTCTCAACGACATATATATATATGTATATATATGGTAAATAAACAGTTCTGTTAAAAAATTTACATCGATATATATATATGGTAAATAAAACTTCTCGTAAAACATTCACAACGATATACATATAGATATGGTAAATAAAAACTTCTGATTGAATATTCACATCGATATATAAATATATGGTAAAAAAAATTTCTGAGTAAACATTCACAACGATATATATATGGTAATTAAATCTTGTGATTAAACATTTAGACCGATATATAGATATATAGATGGTAATTAAATCTTCTGTTAAAAAATTCACATTGCTATATATATATATATAGTAGGTAAATAAAAACTTCTGATTAAACATTCTCAATGATATACATATAC
>NW_013817552.1:0-473 GCF_000517525.1 Limulus polyphemus
ATGTTTTCCCTACTAAATATCTCCTCCCCCATTCCTTATTGTTCCTGGCTTGTCTATCTTTACACGTGTGGAGACTGTAATGCCTCTTATATTGGCAAAACCAAATGCCATTTAAAAGTCAGAGCTTATGAACATATGGGAATTTCCATCAAAAATGCAAAAAAAAAAAATTGAGTAACCCCTGTGTTTCCTCTATATGCCAACATAGTGAAGAAATAGGACATCAACCTATACTATCAAATTACTCTATCCTCTGCAGGTCTAAATCTGACCTTAAATTATTGATTAAAGAAATGCTCCACATCAAACAGCACTCTCCAACACTGAACAACATGCAGTTTTCATTTAAATTATACATTTTTTAATATGTTCGTATTACTGATTTTACCCATTTTTTGTTGTGTTTTCTTGCTGTAGTTTCTCCCCATGATTACTGTTTTGTGTTTTATTTGTTTAATTATCGTTATATTTAG
>NW_013817553.1:0-474 GCF_000517525.1 Limulus polyphemus
CTAACCCTACCACACACACACACACACACACACAACAGTAAAGGTCAACTTACTAGACTTTCCAGTGTCTCGTGTCTTGAAGGAACGTAATATTCCTCCATATCCTTCCTCCTTTTTGCCCTCAGGAAGTGGTCATTTGGGGAAAGCTGTTTTTTGCTACAAGCGCTCCAAAGCATTTCCTCCACTGTCATGTTATTTCTAACACCAACGCTAACATTCTGTAGGAAAGTGAAGAAAAGAAAAAAATAGAAACTAACTATCTGGACCTGGAAACAATATTATAGATTTACTGAAAATAGTCGTTTTTGTACTTGGACCTGGAAACAATATTATAGATTTACTGAAAATAGTCGTTTTTGTACTTGGACCTGGAAACAATATTATAGATTTACTGAAAATAGTCGTTTTTATACTTGGACCTGGAAACAATATTATAGATTTACTGAAAATAGTCGTTTTTGTACTTGGACCTGG
>NW_013817554.1:0-473 GCF_000517525.1 Limulus polyphemus
TTAGTTATTAATATACAGTACTAATTCAATATGTATGTTAGTTATTAATATACAGCAATAATTCAGTATGTATTTTAGTTATTAATATACAGTACTAATTCAATATGTATATTAGTTATTAATGTACAGTACTAATTCAATATGTATTTTAGTTATTAATATACAGTAATAATTCAGTATGTATTTTAGTTATTAATATACAGTAATAGTTCAATATGTATTTTAGTTATTAATGTACAGTACTAATTTAGTATGTACTTTAGTTATTAATAGACAGTACTAATTCAGTATGTATTTATAGATTAATGTACAGTTATAATTCAATATGTATTTATAGATTAATATACAGCAATAATTCAATATCTATTTATAGACTACTATACAGTAATAATTCATTTTGTATTTATAGATTAATATACAGTAATAATTCAATATCTATTTATAGATTAATATACAGTAATAATTAAACATCT
>NW_013817555.1:0-467 GCF_000517525.1 Limulus polyphemus
GGAGTACATGCGATTTAACGTGTACTTCCATCAATGGACATGCAGTACATGCGAATCAACGTGTACTTCTATTAATGGACAAGGAGTACATGCGATTCAACGTGTACTTCCATTAATGGACATGCAGTACATGCGAATCAACGTGTACTTCCATCAATGGTTTGTTTGTTTGCTTGTTTTTGAATTTCACGCAAAGCTACACAAGGGCTATCTGCGCTAGCCGTCCCTAATTTAGCAGTGTAAGATTAGAGGGAAGGCAGCTACTCATCACCACCACCCACCAAATCTTGGGCTACTATTTTAACAATGAATAGTGGGATTGACTGTCACATTATAATACCCCCATGGCTGAAAGGGCGAGCATGTTTGGTGGGACGGGGATTCGAACCCGCGACCCTCAGCTTGCGAGTCGAGCGCTCTAACCACCTGGCCATGCCGAGCCTATCCATCAATGGACAAGCAGTACA
>NW_013817556.1:0-473 GCF_000517525.1 Limulus polyphemus
CATTTATTTAAGTTATTGTTAATTATCTATTGGTTTAATGTAAGTGGCTATTGTTTGAGATGAACAATACTAAGGAAGGGCAGGATTACGACAGCGGAAGTCACGTGACTCTAGTAACACGTCATGATATTCTCGAAGGTTCTTGAATGCTCGAGTGTTTACTAGATGTGCGGTATTCTTGTATATAAGATCTCCAAGAAGTGACGGCAACAATGGAATTGAGTTGCAGACAGAGGTAGAGACGGTCAAGTGTGTGAATCGTTTGTTGTGAATTATAGCATTTGTATAGGTTATAGCGTGACCGTGGAAATTAAGTGTATTGCAAAGTTGTATTAAGAAAGAATAAACTAGTTTTATTTAAGAAAGGACTTTTATCGCTAAAGTTTCTTCCGAAAGAATTTTTACAGAAAATTAACAAACGAACACAGAGGCGTAACACTACTATCGTTATAAATAACATATTCAATTGAACT
>NW_013817557.1:0-473 GCF_000517525.1 Limulus polyphemus
TATATATTGATGTCCCTGCTGAACTGCCTGTATTATATATATAT
Source organism: Limulus polyphemus (assembly GCF_000517525.1). NCBI lineage: Eukaryota > Metazoa > Arthropoda > Merostomata > Xiphosura > Limulidae > Limulus > Limulus polyphemus. Next base: position 45 of record NW_013817557.1, read on the forward strand.
ATTGATGTCCCTGCTGAACTGTCTGTATTATATATATATATATATATTGATGACCTTCCTAAGCTGATTGTATTCTATACACCGAAGTATTTGGGGTAAAGCTCACATGCTCATAATAAAGACAATAGCTCCCTTTTCTATATGCCACTATCGTTTTTTACATCTGTAGGTGTTTGCCTGGAGTAAGTAATAAATAATAAGTGCTTCTCTGCCTGGTGATCTCCTCTGCCTTTAGATGGTTCCCAGGTCTTTGAGACAGGGTCGTACTGTGGGTAGTGCTTCTCTGCTGGTGATCTCTACTGCCTTTAGATGGTTCCTAGTTCCTTGAGACAGGGTCGTACCGTGGGTAGTGCTTCTCTGCCTGGTGATCTCCTCTGCCTTTAGATGGTTCCCAGATCTTCGAGACAGGGTCATCACGTGGGTGGTGCT
>NW_013817558.1:0-470 GCF_000517525.1 Limulus polyphemus
CACTAACAAAATTGGGATTTTGGCTCCTAATATATTCCTGCATTAAAACACTAACAGAATTAGGACTTTGGCTGTTAAAATATTCCCACATTAAAACACTGACGAAATTAGGATTTTGGCTGCTAAAATATTCCTGCATTAAAACACTAACAAAATTGGGATTTTGGCTGCTAAAATACTCCTGCATTAAAACACTAACAAAATTTGGATTTTGACTGCTAAAATATTCCTGCATTAAAACACTACCAAAATTAGGTTTTTGGCTGCTAAAATATTCCTGCATTAAAACAATAACAAAATTAGGATTTTGGTTGCTAAAATATCCCTGCATTAAAACACTAACGAAATTGGGATTTTGGCTGCTAAAATATTCCTGTATTAAAACACTAACAAAATTGGGATTTTGGCTCCTAATATATTCCTGCATTAAAACACTAACAGAATTAGGACTTTGGCTGTTAAAATATTCC
>NW_013817559.1:0-474 GCF_000517525.1 Limulus polyphemus
CGAGAGCGGAGAAGACTTTGATCTCCATGTTGGTGAAACAGTGAACCATCTTTTCGACAGTTATCTTCCTTGGTTATTTTTGTACAAATTCTATGTTACTCTTCCTTATTATTTATCGTTTTTAAAAAATTGGTCAATTTTATAATGTTTACATATAGCAATAAATACCTTGTATAGTGTTTGCTACTATTGAACTTTTTTTTTACTTTATTTGAAATATGACATTTATTCCGGACGTTTTTATGGATATTATTGAGATAATCAGTTTGGTTTGAGAATTTTTTACATTTTCGTATTTATTCTCTTGATTTAAAAACAAATTCTTGTGAAACTGTTAATAACACAGGCCTGCGATAGTTTTATTGTTTTGAAATTTTTACATGTTCTACAGTAATTCCTGTACGCTGAATCCGAAAATGATATCCATTTTTTCCCATCACGTACAGATTTTTCACAAAACGTCATAACGCAATA
>NW_013817560.1:0-473 GCF_000517525.1 Limulus polyphemus
ACCTAGGTGTTCGTGGAGTAGTTGTACCAAGTAAGGCTAAAGATGGGTATGATGGTTATAAATTCGGTAACTATAGTTACACCTAGGTGTTCATGGAGTAGTTGTGCCAAGTAACGCTAAAGATGAGTATGGTGGTTATAAATTCGGTAACTAGAGTTACACCTAAGTGTTCGTGGAGTAGTTGTACCAAGTAAGGCCAAAGATGAGTATGGTGGTTATAAATTCTGTAACTAGAGTTACACCTAGGTGTTCGTGGAGTAGTTGTACCAAGTAAGGCTAAAGATGAGTATGATGGTTATAAATGCGGTAACTATAGTTACACCTAGGTATTTATGGAGTAGTTGTATCAAGTAATGCTAAAGATGAGTATGGTTGTTATAAATTCGGTAACTAAAGTTACACCTAGGTGTTCATGGAGTAGTTGTGCCAAGTAAGACTAAAGATGAGTATGGGGTTACAAATTCGGTAACTAT
>NW_013817561.1:0-472 GCF_000517525.1 Limulus polyphemus
GTAAACATTGTTAAGACAGTAAAAAGTTCATCAGAAAATCGACTGTTCGACATATCCAAGGTACAGCGGTCCCGGATCGTGTAGTCCTAAGCCCGGTGAGTTGACTGTCTTATAAACAGATTTAATGTAAACATTGTTAAGACAGTAAAAAGTTCATCAGAAAATCGACTGTTCGACATATCCAAGGTACAGCGGTCCCGGATTGTGTAGTCCTAAGCCCGGTGAGTTGACTGTCTTATAAACAGATTTAATGTAAACATTGTTAAGACAGTAAAAAGGTCATCAGAAAATCGACTGTTCGACATATCCAAGGTACAGCGGTCCCGGATCGTGTAGTCCTAAGCCTTGTAAGTTGATTGTCTTATAAAACAGATAAATATATTTTTTGAACCTTGGTAAGCGTTATCAAGTCAGATATTCTAACGCTTATCTGTCATTCCCACTTTAAACCAAGGATTACTCCACCCCGGGT
>NW_013817562.1:0-473 GCF_000517525.1 Limulus polyphemus
TATATTGGTAATTAATAGTGGTAGACTATATGATATTGCGGAATCTATATATATATATATATTGATAACTAAGAGTGGTAGACATATAACATTGCTCAATATATATATATATATATATATATTGTAACTAATAGTGGTAGACTATGTAACATTTCCGAATCTATATATATTGATAACTTAAAGCGATAGACTATGTAATGATGTGGAATCTATATATGTTGACAACTAATAGTGGTAGACTATATAATATTGCAGAATTTATATATATTGACAACTAATAGTGTTCGACTATGTAGTATTGTGGAATATATGTATATATTGACAACTAATAGTGTTAGACTATGTAATATTGCGGAATCTATATATATTGACAACTAATAATGGTAGACTATGTAACACTGCCGAATCTATATATATATATATATATATATATTGATAAATAATAGTGGTAGACTATATAATATTGTGAAATC
>NW_013817563.1:0-472 GCF_000517525.1 Limulus polyphemus
TCTAGAACCCTCTGATAGCAAGACATCTATAACAGAGCAATATCAAAAGCTTCAACTGCAGTACACATACTCTTTCAGAAAGCCAATAGAGTAGTAACAAAATGGACCAGAAAAGTCGCAGAAATGATAATCAAAACTAGAATTTTGCATGTAAATACGCAAGTACGCAACGAACGTTCATAACAAAATTCGAGAAGATTCGTCCAAAAGGAACGAAGTACTGGTACAAAACGAAAAACCTTCCATAACTCCCTTAAAACGAATAGTAGGAAGGTGAAACTCTGCATGTAACTGCGTAACGATAAAGGTTACCTACATACCAAATTTGGCGAAGAACCATCAATTCAGGACCCTCTGGTAACAACAAATCGAGAAACAATCGTTAACAAAAAGCTTCACTGCAGTACACATACGTTTTAATGGAAGCCAATAAAAGAGTAACATAAAACGACCACAAAATTCGTAAAACTAA
>NW_013817564.1:0-599 GCF_000517525.1 Limulus polyphemus
ACTGTGTACTGTCAATAAGAAGACCTTGTTCTTCTTATTGAAACTATACAGTATCGTTAAATCTTGTGTCTTCTTATTGACAATACACAGTATAGTTAAATCTTGTGTCTTCTTATTGACAGTACACAGTATCGTTAAATCTTGTGTCTTCTTATTGACAGCACACAGTATCGTTAAATCTTGTGTATTCTTATTGATAGTACACAGTATTGTTAAATCTTGTTTCTTCTTATTGACAGCACACAGTATCGTTAAATCTTGTGTTTTCTTACTGACAGTACACATTATCGTTGAATATTCTGTCTTCTTATTGACAGTACACAGTATAGTTAAATCTTGTGTCTTCTTAATGACAGTACACAGTATCGTTAAATATTGTGTCTTTTTATTGACAGTACACAGTGTTGTTAAATCTTGTGTCTTCTTATTGAAAGTACACAGTATTGTTAAATATTGTGTCTTCTTATTGATAGTACACAGTATTGTTAAATATTTTATTTAACAAAACTGTGTTCTGTCAATAAGAAGACACACGATTTAACAATACTGTGTACTGTCAATAAGAAGACACACGAATTAGCATTACAGTACACAGTCCA
>NW_013817565.1:0-919 GCF_000517525.1 Limulus polyphemus
TGATGTGAAGGACTGAAACCCTAAGGTTTTATCAAGTTAACTGGTTTTCTTCAGATGTAAAGGACTGAAACCCTAAGGTTTTATCAAGTTAACCGGTTTTCTTCAGATGTGAAGGACTGAAACCCTAAGGTTTTATCAAGTTAACCGGTTTTCTTCAGATGTAAAGGACTGAAACCCTAAGGTTTTATCAAGTTAACCGACTTTCTTCAGATGTAAAGGACTGAAACCCTAAGGTTTTATCAAGTTAACCGGTTTTCTTCAGGTGTAAAGAACTGAAACCCTAAGGTTTTAGATGGGTGAGTTGGCCTTCTTCAGGTGTAAAGGATTCAAACTCTAGGGTTTTTTTAATGGTGAACTAACTGGTTTTGTTTAGGGATAAAAGGTTGAAATTCTAGAGTTATTGATTGGTGAACCATTTTTCTTCAGTGTTAAGAGACTGTAATATTAAGGTTCTTAATGGTGAACCGGTAGAAAGTAGGTTGATATTTGTATGTGATTTACCTAATTTTTTATCCTTCATGTTTTTTGCTATCATCAGTGTGAAAACACCTTATCCTACTTATTAAACAAACAAAAATAACTTCGCTCCTGCTGTTCTTTACTGATAAAGCCAGAGATCGAAAAGAGCATTAATGAAAAGTTGTTTGGCTGAGTTATTACTCTTTCTATTGTTTCAATTTCTGCACAAACTCATCGTTAGGTGTATTGGAAGTGACAGGCAGAAATTATAGTTCGTGAAGCCTCGTACATTCTCGTAAACGTGATACGGTTATTTGATCGTTACAAACGTTAATATAAAACAAAATTATCTTTACAAAAATATTTTGGGTTAAGAAGGCTTAGTGTGTGTGTGTAATCATATTTGACATATTCAATTACGCTATTATAGTGTAATATAAATGAAATAAAAAAAAAACAC
>NW_013817566.1:0-473 GCF_000517525.1 Limulus polyphemus
GCTTGGGCTACCATAATAAATTTTTTGGGGGATTTGCCCATCACGTCTATAATGTAACCAGAGTCTCGGAGCTTGTTTTACGATAACGGGATGCGAGCCACGGACCTTTGAATTCCGGCGCGATTAGGATTACAAAATTAAAGGCAGGTCTAAATGAAGTGAACATTGTTTAAGACATTTTATATCTTTTTTAAATATTGATCGTGCTAAAATCCCTAAAATGTGGGAATACATTTCCACCTCATCAGATCCGTAACTACTAATTTTACACTTTTGATTGTTTTTATCATTTAAACTTAGGTCGAAAGCGGCTAATACTAGCCCATAAACTCAAACTGATTTTGTTATAACTTCGAAACGGGTTGTAAAATTTTATCTATTTTTAACGATGCTCGTTTTTACTTATTTTCAATGAAGATCTAGATATTTCAGCACAAGAATAACCAGAAGTATTTGAATAAAGGAACAAAGGG
>NW_013817567.1:0-468 GCF_000517525.1 Limulus polyphemus
CATGGAACATTAAGACAAACTAATGCTTCTAGTCTGGATGAGACATTAAGGTAAACCCATGCTATTGGTCTAGATGGGACATTAAGGAATGCCAATGCTATTGTTACTGAAGAAACATTAAAGTAAACAAATGCTACTAGTTTTGACAGGACATTAAGGTAAACCAATGCTACTGGTTTTGACAGGACATTAAGGTAAACCAATGTTACTGGTTTTGACAGGACATTAAGGTAAACCAATGTTACTGGTTTTGACAGGACATTAAGGTAAACTAATGCTACTGGTTTTGACAGGACATTAAGGTAAACCAATACTACTGGTCTTCATGGAACATTAAGACAAACTAATACTTCTGGTCTGGATGGGACATTAAGGTAAACCCATGCTATTGGTCTAGATGGGACATTAAGGTAAACCAATGTTACTGGTTTTGACAGGACATTAAGGTAAACCAATGTTACTGGTTTT
>NW_013817568.1:0-475 GCF_000517525.1 Limulus polyphemus
TTAGGAAAGACATCGAATTGTTGGAAAGGGTTCAGAGAAGGGTTACTAAAATGGTGCCTGGGATGGAAGTATTGTCATACGAGGAGAGGCTGAAATCTCTCAAATTGTTTTCTCTTGAAAAAGGAAGAGTTGGGGGGGGGGGGTCTGATTGAGGTGTTTAAGATTATAAAGGGAATTGAAAGTGTTGATGCATCATCTTTTTTTCATATCTAACAATGAGAATGGTAGGACTAGAGAACACAAGTATACATTTTGGCAGGATAGGAGTCATCTTCAGCTAAGACAGTTTTATTTTTCTAACAGAGTGGTTGACCTTTGGAATGGGTTGCCTTCGGATCTTGTAGAGTCAGTAAATTTAAATGAGTTTAAGAAAAAGCTTGATAAGTATATGAATGATAAGGGCTGGCTTTAATTTTTTTTTTTAATTATCTTAATTTAGTTTAGAGGATGGAACAGCTGAGATGAACCAATAGGT
>NW_013817569.1:0-473 GCF_000517525.1 Limulus polyphemus
ATCAAATGTAATGAATTAGATAATTATTACCAGATAAAACATGATGACTAACAAAGATTATGATAAAATATACTAATAAGAAAGGGAAGGGCTCAAGTTCCCCGTCTTTTCCAATTTTGGGGAAAATTGAAAAATGTTCCTAACTTTTCTGGCCCCCTTTTTCAAATGTTTTTACTTTTCTAGATATGTGGCCACACTGTAGTTATACGAGTGTTTAGTAACTGTGTAATTTGCCTAAGAATCAACTATAGTAGTGTTATTATATGTAGGACTACCATCACATTCCAAAGTTATTTTCTAGCCAGAAAAATGTATCCACAGAAACAAACATCTCTTAAATTCACCTTGAGACAAAAATAAGAATTTTATTTATGGTCTTCTTTCCTACCAAAAACAATTCATTTGTTATCTACAAATTTACGAGTCCTTCCACTTTTTAGGAAAATGTGAAATTCATAATTACGTGGTCCAAT
>NW_013817570.1:0-684 GCF_000517525.1 Limulus polyphemus
ATTTTAAAATGAGAATTAAAGTAACGATCAGAGGAGCCCTTGGGTGAAAATTCTGAAACAAACGAACATTTATGAGTTTCCTTACTGTTTACATGAAGTTATGTTTTAGCCTAAACTTTGTGGGAATAACAGTGGTCGCAACAGCGAATTCAACGCTGTACAAGTAAATAAAAAAATCAGAAAAAAAAATCCTAAATAACTGTTATTTCTTCATATAAACAAACTAATTGTTTGGAATTCTGGTGCATTATTGGTATAAACAAACAAATCACTTTCGCGATCTTCTTGAAAGAAAGTTGATTTTTTGACTTTGAATCAAGATATTTTCTGTTGTTGGATGATTATGCATAGCAGTCTTCATTGACAATACGCTAGAATTAGCAGATCTGGTGTAGTTTCGGCGACGATTCAATTTCCTGTAATCTTGAGGTTCACTTTATGTAATTTTCAGTTCATTCCATACACGGTACTTTTCATCCACTTAGCTGAGCATGACCTGTTAGTGTAACATTTACCTTTAGTTAACAATATCCAACTGTCCGTGCCATCACATTAAGCACATACAGTACCACACAAGCTTCATCCACTTAGCTGAGCATGACCTGTTAGTGTAACATTTACCTTTAGTTAACAATATCCAACTGTCCGTGCCATCACATTAAGCACATACAGTACCACACAAGC
>NW_013817571.1:0-471 GCF_000517525.1 Limulus polyphemus
GAGGAAGGTCATGGGGATTGGACCCCCATCTAATATCGGAAAAACTACCAATGTTGTATATCCCTCAGTATTAGAATGAACTGTGTGACGAAAGATTAGTGTACGTTTTTGTGCGCTACTATCATAATATTAAGATAGTATTTGACAGTTAAAGAGGAAAAGGTCTGAACCCTCCCAGGACGCGCACAACGACACGACCAAATACCCCTCCCAGGACGCGCACAACGACACGACCAAATACCAATCACAAAACGACGTGGTTGGAAAATTGTAAAAGTGAAAATATCTCAAATTATTAGAAAACTCAGGGAAACAAATGCTGTACATGAAAATACTAGATTTTTCTGGGCATAGTGCTATTTAGCGTTATTCCAGTCATCACTAGAGCTGCCAGGCATGAAAATACTAGATTTTTCTGGGCATAGTGCTATTTAGCGTTATTCCAGTCATCACTAGAGCTGCCAGACGTCT
>NW_013817572.1:0-473 GCF_000517525.1 Limulus polyphemus
ACCACAGTGGCTATAGGTTATAATATCGTATAAGGGACACACCACAGTGGCTATAGGCTACACTATCGTAAAAGTGACTGACACACCACAGTGACTATAGGTTACACTATCGTATAAGGGACACACCACAGTGGCTATAGGTTACACTATCGTAAAAGTGACTGACACACCACAGTGGCTATAGGTTATAATATCGTATAAGGGACACACCACAGTGGCTATAGGTTACACTATCGTAAAAGTGACTGACACACCACAGTGACTATAGGTTAGAGTATCGTATAAGGGACACACCACAGTGGCTATAGGTTACACTATCGTAAAAGTGACTGACACACCACAGTGGCTGTAGGTTATAATATCGTATAAGGGATACAACAATGTCTTTAACTATTAATAAGATCATTCAAATGAAATTAAAGAATAGTGCATCGTAGTATAAAACCACACTATATCTTCTATATCCAATGCTG
>NW_013817573.1:0-473 GCF_000517525.1 Limulus polyphemus
GATCAATTACGTTTATTTTTATGATATTAAAAATTATATTATTACTTTAATAAACCGAAGTCGCGGGCTGGATGCAGCCCACGGGCCATAGTTTGGAGACCGTTAGTGTTCCGTAAGCTTTTTCTCAGCTGAAAAGTGTTTCGTGGCCAAAAAAGTTTGGGAAACGCTGAGATAAAACGTTTATTTTTCCCTGTTAAGAATGTTGTGTTCGTACATACAAAAAGTAGGAAAATCTGCTTAAAGAGGTGCCATCCTCCCCAAATCAATATAAATGTAATAGTGTTATCTGTTGTATGTCCATGTAACAGACATACATTTTGCGTTTTGCGGTTTTTATGGACGTTTTTGTGTCTTTTACCACTACTTCGCCCCCTGTTGATGAATCTTCACCAAATTTGGTATGAAGGTTTATTTGGTTCATGCGGAGATACATGCAAATTTGCGGTTTTATATTTTGTGTTTTGCAGTTTTTA
>NW_013817574.1:0-473 GCF_000517525.1 Limulus polyphemus
CGCAGACACATTCAGTCCCATTAGAAGTCACATCCCAGATATGAATGTCAGTAATAGGAGTGATCCAGTGCGAAGGAAGCCACAAGAATTCGATGGGAAGGCACCGTGGGAAGCATATAGAGCACAGTTTGAGTTACTGGCAGAGATGAATGGGTGGACAGAGGAGCAGAAAGCTGTATATCTGGCAACAAGCTTGAAGGGTCAACCACTGGAAATACTTGGACAGTTGACAGCAGCCGACAAACACAACTATAGAACACTGGTAGATGCTCTGGAACTCAGGTACAGAACCCAAAACCAGTCAGAAGTCTACAGGGCCAGGTTCAGGACGAGAGTCCGTGCTACAGGGGAGAGTCTGCAAGAGCTTACACAGGACTTGGAGAGCATGGCACACAAGGCCAACCCAACTGCACCACCCGATCTCCTCAAGTTGTTGCTGAGGGATCAGTTCGTAGATGCCTTGGACAGTCCAC
>NW_013817575.1:0-473 GCF_000517525.1 Limulus polyphemus
AGCATTGAGCTCTCTTGTGCCCAGGTTTGTTACAGTGCCAGCAAAGTCCCTCAAACTTCTCTGAAAGCTGACCTTTTCTGGTCTTGAATCCAGATGACTGTACAAACCTCGGTACCTCTGTGCTGGACTTAACGTAGGTTTCAAATTTGAGAGCTCTGGCCATTGCATCCTGCATGGTAGAGGGGTGTGCTTGCTTCACTTGTATCTTAAGTTGTGGACTGTCCAAGGCATCTACGAACTGATCCCTCAGCAGCAACTTGAGGAGATCGGGTGGTGCAGTTGGGTAGGCCTTGTGTGCCATGCTTTCCAAGTCCTGTGCCAGCTCTTGCAGGGTCTCCCCTTTAGCACGGACTCTCGTTCTGAAACTGGCCCTGTAGACTTCTGACTGATTTTGGGTTCCGTACCTGAGTGCTAGAGCCGACACAAGTGCTCTATAGTTGTGCCTGTCGTCTGCTGACAACTGTTCAAGTATT
>NW_013817576.1:0-1129 GCF_000517525.1 Limulus polyphemus
GTCGTCGTTCATATCTGTCTTTATAGGTCTTCATAGACTAGATGTTTTCGACATTTATAACGGTCTTGTAAGCCTTTCTTATACTATATTTTAATAACTTTTATAATGGTCTTTTTGATCCTTCTTAAACTAGGTGTTTTCGACTTTGATAGCGGTCATTTGAGCCTTTCTTATACTATATTTTAATAACTTTTATAATGGTCTTTTTAATCCTTCCTCCGCAAGATTTTGTTAAATTTATTAACGGTCTTTTTAGTCCTACTTCTACTATATTTTGTCGACTGTTATAACGGACTTTTAGTCTTCCTTCCACTAGATTTTTTGACATTGATAAGGGTCCTTTTAGTCCGTTTTCCACAAGATTTTGTTGACTTTGAAAACGGGTTTTTAGTTTTCTTTTATTAGATTTTGTAGACTTTCATAAACGTCTTTTTAGGCCTATTTAGACTAGATTGTTTCGACTTTGATAACGGTCGTTTAAGCATTTTTTACACTATATTTTAATAACTTTTATAATGGTCTTTTTAATCCTTTTAAAACTAGATTTTTTCGACTTTGATAACGGTATTTTTAGTCCTTCCTCCGCAAGATTTTGTTAAATTTAATAACGGTCTTTTTAGTCCTTCTTCTACTATACAAATTCAACAAAATCTAGTGGAAGAAAAACTAAAACCCGTTTTCAAAGTCAAGAAAATCAAGTGGAAAATGGCTGAAAATACCCTTATCAAAGTCGAAAAAAATTTAGTCTATGAAAGCCTAAAAAGACAGTTATGAACGTCGACAAAATCTATTAGAAGAAAAACTAAAAACCTGTTTTCAAAGTCAATAAAATCTAGTGGAAAACGGACTAAAAGGACCCTTATAAATGTCAATAAAATCTAGTGGAAGGAGCACTAAAAGACCGTTATAACAGTCGACAAAAAAAACGGGTTTTTAGTTTTTCTTCTACTAGATTTTGTCGACGTTCATAACTGTATGAAGGCCTAAAAAGTACCGTTATCAGAGTCGAAAATCTTGTCACTATATTTAATAACATTGATAATGGTCTTTTTAATCCTTTTTAAACTAGATTTTGTCGATATTGATAACGGTATTTTTAGTCCTGACTCCGCAAGATTTTGTATAATTT
>NW_013817577.1:0-473 GCF_000517525.1 Limulus polyphemus
CATAAAACTGTATTTTGTTTGAATAATGAATGATAATACTCATATATGATATTTATATATTGCTGTTTTATTTCCCACGTTAATTTTAGTTCTAGAGATAACCAGCATATCACTCCGACAGACTTTGTTTATAAATAATACATTATGGTAATTATAAGTTTCATCTAATTGACAAACTAAAACGAGCTTTGCCATTTACCGAAGAAAAATATTAATAATAATAAAGCTTTGAAAAGAACTAGATCCAATCTCATACTAATTTAAAACTACTAAAATAATGCAGTGACCAGCTACTAAAACTACTAAAATAATGTAGAGACCAGCTACTAAAACTACTAAAATAATGCAGAGACTAGCTATTAAAACTATTAAAATAATGCAGTGACCAGCTACTAAAACTACTAAAATAATGCAGAGACCAGCTACTAAAACTACTAAAATAATGTAGAGACCAGCTACTAAAACTACTAAAA
>NW_013817578.1:0-475 GCF_000517525.1 Limulus polyphemus
GCCCATGAGCTCAATAGTTACCCACACTGGTCCCCACAATCTTTTAGAATGTCCTGTCACACCATAAAGCTTCTGTATGGCTTCTGGTACTCCTTCGTGATCTAACACCTTGATGCTCACAAGGGTTTGCTGAGATGCAGAATCTTTGACAAAGTTGCACCTTTGGCCACCCAGCTTTCCTGTCACATAGACACTGTGTGTGCTTGGCATTTTACATCTAGCTGTTGGGACTTTCATGATGGGGGTTGGTGGGCGTTGCTCAACACCAACCACTACCGGTCTCCTTGAGGCCGATTTGTTGGTAATATTCTTCCTACACTGGCTCCTCAAATGTCCGTGCTTTCCACAGTTCCAACAACCTTGCTGGGTAGTAGCCTTTCCTGCTGTGGCATCTCCCCTGTGTAGAAGTTTCCAACATTGAGCTCTCTTGTGCCCAGGTTTGTTACAGTGCCAGCAAAGTCCCTCGAACTTCTCT
>NW_013817579.1:0-473 GCF_000517525.1 Limulus polyphemus
GAATTGTTAGGATACAAAAATATATCTGAAGCATGAAGTGAAAAAGAACAAATTTGAATTTAATGTTTTCAAAGATACCTTGCACCATAACGTTTACTCTAACAATATTTTATACACTGTTGGAAAAAAACATGGAGATAATTAAAAGCATCAAGTTGGTATCATAGCTAGGACTGATCAGAAAAAAAGTGATTGTTTCTGTTTTAGCACACAATTGACAGTTCAGTCTTTGTGTCTATGTCATCTTCGCAATCTGAACAGTTCACTGTTTACCTAGAAAAGTAATTATTATGGCCAGTAGGCGTCAGCGACAAAATGCTGAATAGAACATTATTAAAAGATCAGTATAATTATCAGAAGTCTGGTTTATGTAAACGCTCATTATTACATAGATAAAAACAAACAACAGAGAATAAGCCAGAAATCATTCATATTATATTTTAGTTATCTCAGGCTTGCCTTTACTACGAAGA
>NW_013817580.1:0-474 GCF_000517525.1 Limulus polyphemus
CCTAGGAACTGTAATCTAGCACCACTAATTAGTTAGCCTATATTTAAGTTTTCTCATTCTATCAAAACCTTTAATATTAAATATAGCCATTGAGCCTGTAGGCTTACATTATGTTATGATTACACCCTTCTCCACAGTGTCTGTAATTTTTATTCGAGCAATTTCAGACTTGTCTCCTGTAGTGTTCGTGTAGTTAAACCTATCGAGTTTTTAAATATTATTTAGCAACTGCCAGTAATTTATATGGTGCTCATAAGCATGATTTACCAGCATATACACTCACCTGCATTGATTTTCTTACTGTTGTGTCACATTAACTAGTCCTGAGTTGCAACTATAATTGTATAATTTAAATATAATTTGTGGTTAGGAACTTAGGAAAGTAGAATGCTTTCTTTCATCTGACAATTTGCATGGTGCAACTAAATAGTGTAGTCAGTATCTATTAATTTATTCTTTTAGCCCATTATGTCG
>NW_013817581.1:0-618 GCF_000517525.1 Limulus polyphemus
AGTTGTTTGTTTTTGTTAGTAACCTATGGAGTTGTTTGTTTTTGTTAATAACCTATGGAGTTAATTGTTTTTGTTAATAACCTATGGAGTTAATTGTTTTTGTTAGTAACTTATGGGGTTGTTTGTTTTTGTTAGTAATATAAAGAGTTGTTTGTTCTTGTTAGTAATCTAAGCAGTTGTTTGTTTTAATTAGTAACCTATGGAGTTGTTTGTTTTTGTTAGTAATCTATAAAGTTGTTTGTTTTTGTTAGTAACCTATGGAGTTGTTTGTTTTTGTTAGTAATCTATGGAGTTGTTTGTTTTTGTTAGTAACCTAGAAAGTTGTTTGTTTTAGTTAGTAATCTATGGAGTTGTTTGTTTTAGTTAGTAATCTATGGAGTTGTTTGTTTTAGTTAGTAACTTATGGAGTTGCTTGTTATAGTTAGTAATCTATGGAGTTGTTTGTTTTAGTTAGTAACCTATGGAGTTGTTTATTTGTTTTTGTTAGTAATCTATAAAGTTGTTTGTTTTTGTTAGTAATATATGGAGTTGTTTGTTCTTGTGAGTAATCTAAGCAGTTGTTTGTTTTAGTTAGTAACCTATGGAGTTGTTTGTTTTTGTTTGTAACATATGGAGTTA
>NW_013817582.1:0-471 GCF_000517525.1 Limulus polyphemus
AGTTGTACTTGTAAACTTCTGTTATATACCGTCTGTCTATTAACTATTCACATTAACTAGTGTTATATAACAGGAAATTTCTACTTTACTACGAACGGTTATTTTTGTTATTAAACAATATGGGCTCAAATATATCTATATATTACACAAACATAAATTCTTACTAAAAACAAGATAAAAATGAAACTAAACAATTCATCTTATGTGTTACATAGAACTTGGCAAAACCGTATTAGAATGTTTAAACTTCGTAAAATAACACAAATACTAAAACCAACACAGACAAATGGTTCAGGGTAAGTGCGGTTTACTTTGGTCTTCATGTCGTATTCATATTTATGTTCAAAAGAACCAAAATCAACAATAATACAAGAGGTCTTCCAGACCTAAATTCCTATACTGTAACGATACACGAGGGTTATCTGAGCATAGTCGTACCTAATTATGAACTGATAGGCTAGAGGGAAGACA
>NW_013817583.1:0-1889 GCF_000517525.1 Limulus polyphemus
TGTTTCAACACGCGCTCAACATCAATGCCTCTGTTAGCAACATTATTACGTGGTTATTGTACGTTAAACGATTCTGTCTAAGCCTTTTTTCTATGCAACACAGTTTAAACTGACTGGTAAAAGGCTCCTACCCAAAACGTTGCAAATAATAAAGTATTTGTTATAGACGTGTGTTTTACCAATTTTTAACACTTATTTTCAAAAACGGTAATTAAGACTAATTCCAATAATAGTATATTTCATTTCTTTAAAGATTTGTTTGTTTGTTTGGAATTAAGCACATAGCTACACAATGGGCTATCTGTGCTCTGCCCACCACAGGTATCGAAACCCCGAATTTACGGAAAATTAACTAACGAACGGAGACGTAACAATATTATGAAATATACCGGGCAGAGCACAGGAAGCCCATTCTGTAGCTTTGTGCTTAACTTTAAAAAAGCTCCCTAGTGGCACAGCGGCATGTCTGCGGACTTAGAACGCTAGAAACTGGAGACCAGTACGGAAGAAGATACGTCCCGTAAAATTAAGAGACTTTGTTAAATTGTAATTTTGTGTTGTAATTCTGTACATTTAATTAAGTTATTGTTAATTGTTATTGGTTTAATGTAAGTGGCTATTGTTCGTCCCGAACAATACTAAGGAGGGGGCAGTGTTGTGACAGCCGAGGTCACGTGACTAGTATCACGCCACGTCCTTCTCGAACCTTCGTGAATTGTCGGGAGACTACTAGATTGGGGTAGTCTTGTATATATAAGACGGTCACAACGTGACGGCAATAATGTGTAATGTAGCGTGTAATTGAACTAAGTATTGTTGAGTTGAGCACGTGAGACGTGTGTTGAGAATTATAGCGTTTGTTATAGAACGACGGTTGAAATTAAGTGTATCGCAAAGTCATATTCAGAAAGAATAAACCAGTTTTATTTAAGAAAGGACTGGTGTCGCTAAAGTTTCGTCGGAATTGGAAGGCCCATATGACATAGTGGATCGTCTCTGAGACGTGACTTTCCGGATAAAATGTGGTCGGCGAGGTAAGCCAAAGGTGTTGCATGCCAACAGGCTTTGGCGTTATTACGGTCCAGGACATTTCAGTTGGGACAAAGTGAACAACAGAACAAATGACGCTGCTGAAGATTTGTCAACTGAAAAAGCCACCGTAGAAGAAGAAACTTTACTCAGTTTTGAGAAGGGAAACGGTGAAGCTCTTGATGAAGTTACTACCACTGAGGTGACTGTTACCGATGATAGGACATTTCCTGATGAAGCAGATGAACCCTACATGAAGCAGAAGTCAACGAGACTGGAAAAGACAACTTAGGAGACTTCCCTTTAGTCTTCCTGGGATTATACAACCACACCTTGTCTCTTGGTTCAAGGCTGACTTCAGTAGATCTCTTATCATGAGATAAAAAGGAGTACCAGAAGCCATACAGAAGCTTTGTTGTGAGACAGGACATTCTGCAAGGTTGTGGGGACCAGTGTGGGTAACTATTGAGGTCATGGGCATAAAGGACAGACAGAAAGTATACTTGGCTGACATTGAAGACGAATGCATATTACGGTTGGACTACTTACTACCGAGGGAAAGGATGGATGATATTCACCATCAAGTGTGTTCAAACTTGAAAACGTCTGCTGCTTCGATGAAGGTGATCCAGCATCTTGATGCTCACAAGAGTTTGCTGAGACGCAGAATCTATGACAAAGTTGCACTTTTGGCCATCCAGCTTTCCTGTCATGTAGACACCTTGTGTGCTTGGCATTTTACACCTAGCTGTTGGGACTTTCATGATGGGGGTTGGTGAGTGTCCGTCAACACCAACCACTACTGGTCTTCTTGAGGCTGACTTGTTGGTAATATTTTTCTTAAACTGGCTCTTCATATG
>NW_013817584.1:0-473 GCF_000517525.1 Limulus polyphemus
GAAAGGTTGTTGGAACTGTGGAGAGCAAGGACATATGAGAAGCCAGTGTAAGAAGAATAATACCAATAAGCCAGCTTCGGGAAACCAGTAGTGGTGGGTGCTGAGGGACGCCCACCAAACTCCATCGTGAAAGTCCCAACAGCAAAGTGTAAAATGGCAAGCACACATAGTGTCTACGTGGCAGGACATTATGCAACATTGTGGGGACCAGTGTGGGTAACTATTGAGCTCATGGGCATGAAGAACAGACAGAATGTATACTTGGCTGACATTGAAGACCAATGTGTATTAGGATTGGACTATTTAATACCGAGGAAGTGTGTAGTTAACTTCGATAAAATGACGATTGGAAACAACAAAGGCCAAATTCCAGTAAGTGTTGTTGCATCTGTTGATTTGCGTGTCACAGCACTTAAGTCAACTACAAATCAGAAAAGATAATGTCAGAAAAGATCATTTGGGGTAGAATAAAA
>NW_013817585.1:0-469 GCF_000517525.1 Limulus polyphemus
GTGACGGATTTATTATTATATATTTATTTTAATGTTTGTTTAAATTAAATTTATATTTAGAAATGTACATAATTTATACTGTTAAATACGTATTGCGAAACTCCCGCCTACTCTCTAAAGTTGTAGAAGGTTCTCGAGTGTAAGAATCAACAATATATGTGTGTACGTAAACGCTAGTGTTAGCGTCAGTACTGTTACGTAAACTAAAATTTCGAGAAACTATCCACACGCCCATAAATATAACCAACGCGCCGCGCCAAAAAAACAGTATATATTGTTACGACAGCGGAGGTCACGTGACGTTAGTAACACGTCATGCGCTTCTAGATAATTCATGTCCCTTCTTGAAGCCTCGAGTGTTTACTAGATATGCGGTATTCTTGTATATAAGACTGCCAAGAAGTGACGGCAACAATGTAATTGAACTGCAACAGAGATAGAGACGGACAGTTGAGTCGAGCACGTGAGT
>NW_013817586.1:0-606 GCF_000517525.1 Limulus polyphemus
CGATGACGAGGAACCCACTTTGAGACTAATAATGGCTGGAGACGGCTTAAATGGGTAATTTAAGCCGTCTCCAGCCATTATCATGTACTTTGGCGAATGTTCAAGTTCTTACTAGAAATAGGGTACGCTGGTATATAAAAGAAGGTTATGTAATGTGTGTATAGACAGTGAGTAATTGAACTGCAGTCACAGTTAACGTTCGTTCGTTACAGTGTTGTTTTAGCGCGAGTATTGAGATTAAGTGTATCGCAGAGTTATATTCGGAAAGAATAAACCAGTTTTTATTAAGTAAAGACTTGTGTGTTTCGTTGGAACGAAGTTACGGAAAAAATCAATTAACAAACGGAGACGTAACAAATTGGTGTCAGAAAGTGGGACAAAAAAAAATGGAAACGAGAAGCGGCAAATCAAACTACAGCATAGCAGACTTGATGGCTGCAATACAAGAGCAGCAAAAGAAACAAGAAGAACGAGAAATTAAACAAGAAGAGAGATTACAGCAGTTGTTAGAGGAAAAAGAAAAGAAACAAGAAGAACGAGAAAAGAAACAAGAAGAAAGATTACAGCAGTGGCAAGAAAACCTACAACAATGGCAGCTCGAACAGC
>NW_013817587.1:0-1067 GCF_000517525.1 Limulus polyphemus
GAAAACAGTAAATATCGTTCCTTAGAGAAGAAGAAAACAGTAAATATCGTTCCTTATAGAAGAAGAAAACAGTAAATAATCGTTCCTTATAGAAGAAGAAAACAGTAAATATCGTTCCTTAGAGAAGAAGAAAACAGTAAATATCGTTTCCTATAGAAGAAAACAGTAAATAACGTTCCTTAGAGAAGAAGAAAACAGTAAATATCGTTTATCAGAGAAGAAAACAGTAAATAACGTTCCTTAGAGAAGAAGAAAACAGTAAATATCGTTTCCTATAGAAGAAAACAGTAAATAACGTTCCTTATAGAAGAAGAAAACAGTAAATATCGTTTATCAGAGAAGAAAACAGTAAATATCGTTCCTTATAGAAGAAGAAAACAGTAAATATCGTTCCTTATAGAAGAAGAAAACAGTAAATAACGTTCCTTATAGAAGAAGAAAACAGTAAATATCGTTTATCAGAGAAGAAAACGGTAAATATCGTTCCTTATAGAAGAAAACGGTAAATATCGTTCCTTATAGAAGAAGAAAACGGTAAATATCGTTCGTACAACTTTTCACTACAGCATACGATCAACCAGATTCTTTCACACCACATCTTTAGCCGGTTTGCTCTTACTGTTGTGTTTGGACTTAAATAATTGAACCACCTATAACAAAAGAATCGTCGTTTTATGCAAATACTTTGTTCTGTGATATAAAAAGCATTGATTTGAATACATTAAGAAAAAATGTCATGTTTTGTACTATCGTTTGTTTCCTCCCTTGACAACGATATGCGCATGACGGAATGATACAATGTTACACACACATTGTATCAATACAATACAGCAAGTAGTGTTTAATGAAAATGTCCGATTTTTCAGCTTCTATTGCAGGTTAGTACAAGTACTTTATGTGTGTTTGTAAATTTAATGGTTTTTAAAGTTGTCACGTGACTTCCGATACTAGATACCACATTTATTGATTATATTTCCACGTGGAAGATACACTCAACAGTCACGTGACTTCTGATACTAGATACCACGTTTATTGATTATATTTCCACGTGGAAGATACACTCAACA
>NW_013817588.1:0-473 GCF_000517525.1 Limulus polyphemus
CGACACTACACGTTTCGACGTTACAAGGATGACTTTGTACATAGTACGTAGGTTTAAAGTAGAACATTAATAAAGTGACTAAATTCCTTTCGCCTTAGTTACCTGTTGCTCTGGTTCTTTCCCCCTTATGATATCACGTGGTGGGAAAGATTGTTGTACAATAAAATGCATTATATGACGGTAGGCAGTAATTTCTTCTACTGGTGAGTCATCTGATACTTTGAAGATATACCATTCATTATTTTTCGATTAGATTGACCAGTGGTGTGGGAAGTGCACGCGTCCTAAAAAAGAATGATATTCACAGTTTTTAGTGATATTCACCAGCTTCGAACCTCTAGTAAAGACGCTGCTTTCGTTAACACACTCGTTAATTTTGATTTTTTTCGTGTTGGAAAGATTGTTTTCATTATGTTTTACAGTGTCCGGCATCTTTCTTTCTCACAACTCAGGCAATACAAAAAAAAAGATTC
>NW_013817589.1:0-472 GCF_000517525.1 Limulus polyphemus
CTATATCTGGAGAATATGGCGGTGGGGAGAACTTCCTAACCCAACTCCATAATCTTGTGTTGCATCAACCATGCCACATGTGGGCGTTCATTGTGGTGGAGAAGAAGATTACCGATTACCGATTGACGAGTGAAGGGTGTTTCTGATGAAGGGCTTGATTTAAATGTTCCAGTCGCTGACTCTAGATCTCTACATTAATAGTTCGCTGTGAATTGACGAGTTCGAAATGAATTACTCCTTTGATGTGCCCACCAAATGCAAAGCACCACTTTCTGCTAATGGAGTCCAGGTTTTGGGAGCGGAAGTAGTTTTTGTCTACGACTGAGTCATTGTTTTTGGCGTGAGGCACCCAAACACCTTCTTTATGTAGTTTTTCCATATCTCTTAGATGTTTACGTATTGTTTCATGAGAGACATGCTATTTCAGGGCCATTTCATGAGTGTGTTGCCTTGGGTTAGACTCAACAAGCGT
>NW_013817590.1:0-473 GCF_000517525.1 Limulus polyphemus
AGGGTAAGGGTGTAGGTTTGGTGCATCTGGATTTTCAATGACATAGATGAAGGAATAGTTAATAAATTACTTAAATTTGCAGATGATATTAAGGTTTTGGGTGTTGCTAGCTGTGAAGAGAATGCTG
Organism: Limulus polyphemus; assembly: GCF_000517525.1. Classification (NCBI taxonomy): domain Eukaryota; kingdom Metazoa; phylum Arthropoda; class Merostomata; order Xiphosura; family Limulidae; genus Limulus; species Limulus polyphemus. Next base: position 128 of record NW_013817590.1, read on the forward strand.
CTGATTTACAAAAGATTTTAGATTATTTAGTGAGTTGGACAAATAGATGGCAGATGGGTTTTAACTGTAATAAATGCAAGATAATGCATGTGGGTTATCATAATTTAAATTTTAAGTATAATTTGGATAGAAATATTTTTAACAGTGAGTGTCATGAAAAGAGGGGATTGTGGTGTAATAGTTAATCAATCTCTCAAGCCATCAAAGCAGTGTGATGTTGCTAGTGGAAAGGCAAATAGGATTTTAGGTTATATCTACAAAAATATTGAATACAAATCTAAAAAGATTATAATTTCATTGTATAGGTCACATGTTAGGCCACATTTGGAGTATTGTGTTCAGTCTT
>NW_013817591.1:0-470 GCF_000517525.1 Limulus polyphemus
CATCTACCATGTCTAAGATATACCGAACATCTACCATATCTAACATATACCAAACACCTACCATGTCTAACCTATACCGAACATCTACCATATCTAAGATATACCGAACATCTACCATATCTAACATATACCGAACATCTACCATATCTAAGATGTACCGAACATCTACCATGTCTAAGATATACCGAACATCTACCATATCTAAGATATACCGAACATCTACCATATCTAACATATACCGAACATCTACCATATCTAAGATGTACCGAACATCTACCATATCTAAGATATACTGAACATCTACCATGTCTAAGATATACCGAACACTACCATGTCTAACTATACCGAACATCTACCATGTCTAAGATATACCGAACACCTACCATGTCTAAGATATACCGAACACCTACCATGTCTAACATATACCGAACATCTACCATGTCTAACACACACCGAACATCTACCATATC
>NW_013817592.1:0-472 GCF_000517525.1 Limulus polyphemus
CTGCAAGTTGTTTGGCGTCCGAACGACCAGGACAACGCCACTGCACCCACAGTCTGATGGGATGGTAGAAAAGTACAACTGGATACTGGGACAGGAATTGGCAAAGTTTTGTAATAGCTGTCAAGATGACTGGGATGTCTTACTCCCTCCACTGTTGATGGCCTATAGGACAACAGAGCATGAAACCACTGGATACACTCCAGCAAACTTGATGTTTGGTCGGGAACTTCGGTTGCCAGTGGATCTGTTAACAGGACGCCCACCATATGAAGAGTTGCCTGAGAATGTGTCAGAGTTCGTGAAAGTGTTATCGGAAAGGATGGATGATATTCACCATCAAGTGCGTTCAAACTTGAAAACATCTGCTGATTCGATGAAGTTAACTTATGATAAGAGATCTACTGAAGTCAGCTTTGTACCCGGAGACAAGGTATGGTTGTATAATCCCAGGAAGACCAAAGGGAAGTTCCTA
>NW_013817593.1:0-472 GCF_000517525.1 Limulus polyphemus
AACAGATATATTATTATAGTCTAAACATAACAAATCAATTAACAGACACACTATTATAGTCTAAACATAACAAATCTATGAACAGATAGACTATTATTGTCTAAACATAACAAATCTATCAACAGATATATTATTATAATCTAAAAACAAATCAATTAAAAAATAGACTATTATAGTATAAACATAACAAATCAATTAACAGACAGACTATTATAGTATAAACATGACAAATCAATTAACAGCCAGATTATTATAGTCTAAACATATCAAATCAATTAACAGACACACTATTATAGTCTAAACATAACAAATTTATGAACAGACATACTATTATAGTTTAAACATGACGAATTAGTTAACAGACAGACTATTATAGTCTAAACATCACAAATCAATTAACAGACAGACTTAAACATAACAAATCTATAAGCAGATACACTATTATAATATACAAATAATAAATTAGATTAAC
>NW_013817594.1:0-716 GCF_000517525.1 Limulus polyphemus
GCACTAATTACCACATCACTAACACTTACAAATTCAACAACAAACATACTGCACTAATTACCACATCACTAACACTTACAAATTCAACAATAAACAAACTGCATTAATTACCACATCACTAACACTTACAAATTCAACAACAAACATACTGCACTAATTACCACATCACTAACACTTACAAATTCAACATTATACAAACTGCATTAATTACCACATCACTAACACTTACAAATTCAACATTATACAAACTGCATTAATTACCACAAAACTAATTATTTGATTTATAACACCTATTGAAAAAACATTTTTAGTAAGAGTTCCCAACTATTTTCTATCTCTTTGCAAAAAAATTCATATTTACTGGTTAAATTATATACTTGACAATCCAGTATTTTAACAAGATTATTCTTAAAAGACAACAGTGTTTAACTATAAAACTAAAAAACAACCCTGTGAAAGTCTTCTAACAGAAAACAATAAACACATTCAAATTTACCACCTTTATTTTGAATAAATTGGTCTGAGAATGGAAGTTGGTGGTTATGTTAACGTTTAACAGTCAGGTTGTCTACCAATAAGATAAAAAAAGTATGAATATGCGTAGCTTCTCTGAAGATAATAAATATATAAATCTGTATAACTATAATAATGCCTCTTACATCCTAACACTCATTATCACAAACCTGTATATTTTTTACATTTTAACTTATCAATAA
>NW_013817595.1:0-471 GCF_000517525.1 Limulus polyphemus
TGGAGGGAGTAAGACATCCCAGTCATCTTGGCGGCTTATTACAAAACTTTGCCAATTCCTGTCTCAGTGTCCAATTTTACTTTTCTACCATCCCATCAGACTATGGGTGAAGTGGCGTTTTTCCTGGTCTTTCGGATGCCAAACAACTTGCAGCATTCTTGGAACAAAGCTGATTTGAAGTTATGGCCTTGATATGAATGCAGTTCATATGGCATACCAAATCTGAAGAAGAAATCATTAATAGTCGAAGCTACAGTTGTAGCTTCCTGATTTGGTATTGCATATGCCTCAGGCCATTTGGTGAAATAATCCATCACCACACAAATGTACTTGCTTCCAGCACGAGTTTGGTGCAGAGGACCAGCAATGCCGACAGCTACTCTTTCCAATGGTGCACGAACTTGATATAACTTCATTGGAGCACGCCCCTTATGCTTGGGACCCGTTTACGTCACTGCATGTTCTGCACCA
>NW_013817596.1:0-473 GCF_000517525.1 Limulus polyphemus
AAGAGCAGCAAAAGAAACAAGAAGAACGAGAAAATAAACAAGAAAAGAAACAAAAAGAGAGACAGCAGCAGTTGCAAGAAAACCTGCAACAGTGGCAACTCGAACAAACAAAATAAACAAGAAGAGAGATTACAACAGTTGTTGGAGGAAAAAGAAAAGAAACAAGAAAAACGAGAAAAGAAACAAGAAGAGAGACAACAGCAGTTGCAAGAAAACCTGCAACAGTGGCAGCTCGAACAACAAAATAAACAAGAAGAGAGATTACAGCAGTTGTTGGAGGAAAAATAAAAGAAACAAGATGAGAGACAACAGCAGTGGCAGCTCGAACAACAAAGTAAACAAGAGAGATTACAACAGCTATTGGAGGAGAAAGAAAATAAACAAGAAAAGAGACTACAGCAGTGGCAAGAAGTACAAATGGAAAACATTAGTAAATTTAAAAGCGAAATAGATAGGTCGTTAAAGGACGATTT
>NW_013817597.1:0-700 GCF_000517525.1 Limulus polyphemus
CCCGTTTTCGACAGTCAAGAGAATCATCGTGCAGTTCAGGAAACAACTGTGCATCGTCCGGGTCGTCCTGGTCCATCAGAGAGGACAAAAAGGGCTGTCAAGAGGAGCATCGAAATGGATCCTAGATTAACGACTGCAGAAGTGGCTAAAGCTGGTGGGATGAGCCCGAAATCTGTTCAACGGATTCTCCACAGATTGGGTTATCGTTGCAGAGCAGCTAGACGGAAGCCCTTATTAAGACCTGCCAACATAGTCAGACGAAGTGATATGATGACCAAGCCTCTGGACTTTTGGAAGACCGTATTGTTCTCAGACGAATCAAGATTCGCTCAATTTTCGGATAGTGGAAGGATATGGGTCTGGAGAATGCCTCACCAAGAGTTTTGGCTCAACAGATTGCAGCCAACTGTGAAACATGGTGGTTTCAGCGTGATGGTTTGGGGAGCTGTTTGGGTTGGTCGGAGATCGAGCTTCCAATATTTCGACGTATTTCGCAAAATTTATGTTGCCAACGCACTCCACTAGGAAGAACTCTTGCCACTTTATTCCTCGGGTATCGTGGACAAGAACACAACGTTGTTCCAGGAAGATGGAGCACCGTGTCACACTGCTAGAAACACCCAAAAGTGGCAGGAAGAAAATGGTATCCAGAAGTTGCCCTGGCCGAGCCAATCTCCTGACATGGACCCTATCAAAAACC
>NW_013817598.1:0-517 GCF_000517525.1 Limulus polyphemus
GAGTATGGTGGTTCTAAATTCTTTAACTAGAGCTACACCTAAGTGTTCATGTAGTAGTTGTACCAAGTAAGGCTAAAGATGAATATGGTGGTTATAAATTCTGTAACTAAAGTTACACCTAAAAGTTCATGAAGTAGTTGAACCAAGTAAGGCTAAAGATGAATATGATGATTATAAATTCTGTAACTAGAGTTACACCTAGGTGTTCTTGGAGTAGTTGTATCAAGTAAGGCTAAAGATGAGTATGGTGTTTATAAATTCGGAAACTAGAGTTACACATATGTGTTCATGAAGTAGTTGTACCAAGTATGGCTAAAGATGAGTATGGTGGTTAAAAATTCGGTACCTAGAGTTGAACCTAGGTATTCGTGGAGTTGTTGTACCAAATAACGCAACAGATGAGTATGGTGGTTACAAGTTCGGTAACTAGAATTACACCTAGGTATTCATGGAGTTGTTGTACCAAATAACGCTAACGACCATACTCATCTTTATAAATTCGGTAACTATAGTTACA
>NW_013817599.1:0-474 GCF_000517525.1 Limulus polyphemus
TATAAATTTAAATACTAAATTGAAATTATCGGTTAACTCGGCTTCGGACTATTCGAAATTCTAATACGTAACAAATTTCAAAAAAATTACTACTTTATAAGTATTATACCTTTCCAACTTCACAAAACAGGCATCTATGAATCGACAATTACGCCTAAGGTTTGAAAACGCGAAGAACGAGTTTATTCGCTAGGGGGATTAAAATATTACACCATTTCCGTTATTGGTGGTAGTGGATACCCAACACTTTGTTAATTCTTTAGGGAAGAATAAAAAAGAGTTGATACCATTACGAAAAAGAAAAATCAGAGAAATAGCGACAAATGTCTCTTTATCAAGATTTCTATCATGAAACAAATCTCAAGATCTTAGTCAGAGATGGCGATTATCTACAAAGAGAAGGCGTTTATACAAAAAAAATTGTATACAGAGATATATTTCGTTAATACTGTTACGTCTGTGTCCGTTTGTTAA
>NW_013817600.1:0-474 GCF_000517525.1 Limulus polyphemus
ACTATAAAGGTTTGGTCTGGTCTGATATTTCATTGGTTGTAGTGTCCAGGGTCACCGATGAGGAGTGGAATTCTTTGAAACTAGTCTGGCTCAAGACCCCCCCCCATGACAGAATAAACCATTTCAAGCTTTTACTCGTTGTTGAACAAATTGTTAAACAACTCTATTCAATTAACATCTTGTAGTGTTCCTGAAGCATCGGGGAGAGAGTCCACAGAGACCAGGAGAAGTGGGAGAGCATTAGAGTAATATTGAATAACTCAAACTATTTTCAGCTCTATTTTTCGTAGACAATGTTATAGTACATATTTTAAATATAATATAATACATTAAGCACACATTTTAAAGTTAATATTTTTAAATCAACAATAATTATGTACTATTACAAAAGTAAAATAAAAAAATATTCAAACACTTTATCGATTTTTTTATCAACCAATGTTTAATATAATTGATAGGATGCCAAAAACAGTA
>NW_013817601.1:0-473 GCF_000517525.1 Limulus polyphemus
CTCTTTGTGAGCCAACCTGGTTTTTAATTGCAGCTACCCTTTTCTTTCTATAAGGAATATATTTACCTCGAATATCTAAAAATTTATCTTTAAAAATTTTCCACATCTGATCAGTGTCTCCAAGTAACTCGGCTGCCCAAGTCACACCAGATAATTCTTGTTGCATCCCTTCAAAATTTACTCTTTTGAAATTTGTAATCAAAATATCATTATTCCTTATCTCCATATGCAGAAAAACATTGAATCTAATACAGCAATGATCACTTGCACCCAGATGTTCCCCAATTTCCACCCTCTTTGATCATTTCTATATTTGATGTTAACAATAAATCTAAAATAGCATTGTTTCTAGTAGGTTCCTTGACTAATTGGTGAAGAAAGCCATACAGAACAGTTTCCAAAAACCTTTCTCTCTCTCATAGTTTGACTCTAGAATTTCCCAATCTATATGCCTGAAATTAAAATCACCCATA
>NW_013817602.1:0-473 GCF_000517525.1 Limulus polyphemus
GTCAGCAGACGACAGGCACAACTATAGAGCACTGGTAGCTGCTCTAGAACTCAGGTATGGAATCCAAAATCAGTCTTAAGTCTATAGGGCTAGGTTTAGAACGAGAGACCGTGCTAAAGGGGAGAGTCTGCAAGAGCTGGCACAGAATTTGGAAAGTATGGCACACAAGGCTTACCCAACTGCGCCACCTGATCTCCTCAAGTTGCTGCTGAGGGATCAGTTTGTAGATGCCTTGGACAGTCCACAACTGAAGACACAATTAAAGCAAGCACGCCCCTCTACTATGCAGGATGCAATGGCCAGAGCTTTTGAATTTGAATCCTACGTTAAGTCCAGCACAGATGTACCAAGGTTGGTACAATCATCAGGATTCAAGGCCAGAAAAGGGCAGCTTTCAGAGAAGTTTGAGGGACTTTGCTGGCACTGCAATAAATTTGGGCACAAGAGAGCTCAATGCTGGCAACTTCAACACA
>NW_013817603.1:0-470 GCF_000517525.1 Limulus polyphemus
ACTTCTAGACAAAATACCACTTCCGACCCCAAACCTGGACTCCATCCGCAGAAAGTAATGCTTTGCATTTGGTGGGACATCAAAGGAGTAATTCATTTAGAACTCCTCAATCCACAGCGAACTGTCAATGCAGAGATCTATAGTCAGCAACTGGAACGTTTAAATCAAGCCCTTCACCAGAAACGCTCTTCACTCATCGATCGGAAAGGTGTTCTTCTTCTCCATGACAATGCACGTCCACATGCACGATCATGGAGTTGGGTTGGGAAGTTCTTCCCCAATCATCATATTCTCCAGATATGGCACCATCAGATTACCATCTTTTTCGTTCGCTGCAACACCATCTTAATAAGAAAACGTATGCAAACGTGGAAAGTGTTAAAGAGGATATCGACAAGTTCTTTGCTTCAAAGCCAAGTGATTTCTTTAATCAGGGCATTAACAACCTGATTGTAAGATGGAAAAGCATC
>NW_013817604.1:0-473 GCF_000517525.1 Limulus polyphemus
TTTGTTCCATTGTTCCAACTGAAATGTCCTGGACCATGATAACACCAAAAGCTGTTGGCATGCACCACCTTTGACTTACCTCGCCGACCACATTTTATTCGGAAAGTCACGTTTGAAAGACGATCCACTATGTCATATAGGCCTTCCCATGGCAAAGACAACTTAGGAGACTTCCCTTTGGTCTTCCTGGGATTATACAACCACACTTTTTCTCCTGGTACAAAGCGCTTTGCTGGAGTGTATCCAGTGGCTTCATGCTCATGCCGTTCTATAGGCCATCAACAGTGGAGGGAGTAAGACATCCCAGTCATCTTGGCAGCTATTTCAAAACTTTGCCAATTCCTGTTCCAGTGTCCAATTGTACTTTTCTACCATCCCACCAGACTGTGGATGAAGTGGCATTGTCCTGGTCTTTCGTATGCCAAACAACTTGCAGCATTCATGGAACACAGCTGATTCAAAGTTACGGCCTT
>NW_013817605.1:0-469 GCF_000517525.1 Limulus polyphemus
CCCGCGTGTAGCTTTGCGCGAAATTCAAAACAAACAAACAAACATGGAAAGTTTGATACGACAATCTGTAGAGAGCGTGAAAACCAGCGTGTTTATCTATATATATATCAATGAAATGTATGCTTGTTTGCACTCTAAATCTTCCGAGCCTATTGGGCCAATCTCTACTAAAATTTGTATGTAAATACTATGAACTATGGGAATATACTAAGAGGTTAAAAATTGTACTTAACCCTATTTCTATTTTGTAAAGCCTGTTGGTTAATTACTCCCAGCCTATTGAGTCAAGATCAAAAAATCTTGGCAGTTTGACGCTTTAGACAATGTTGAATATCCCAAAGGGATACAAGGCCAAAATATGAAAGTTGCTGGATTGTTTCTCAAACAATCATGCTTTTCTCGTGGTCAATGAGATGTAGGGTGTTCAAGGGTGGGACCACCTCAAAATATTATTTGTTGGTAGATGGAA
>NW_013817606.1:0-1012 GCF_000517525.1 Limulus polyphemus
CTGTCTAGAAGATAGGTGGATAGAAAATAACTAACATATGACTGAAAGTCCAACAATTCACCACTGTATCCAGAAGATAGGTGGATAAAAAATAACTAACATATGACTGAAAGTACAACAATTCATCACTGTATCCAGAATATAGGTGGATAAAAAATAACTAACATATGACTGAAAGTCCAACAATTCATCACTCTGTCTAGAAGATAGGTGGATAAAAAATAACTAACATATGACTAAATGTTCAACAATTCATCACTCTATCTAGAAGATAGGTGAATAAGAAATAACTAACATATGACTGAAAGTCCAACAATTCCCCATTCTATCAAGAAGATAGGTGGATAAGAAATAACTAACATATGTCTGAAAGTCCAATAATTCATCACTCTATCTAGAAGATAGGTGGATAAAAATAACTAGCATATGACTGAAAGTCCAAGAATTCATCACTCTGTCTAGAAGAGAGGTGGAGAAAAATAACTAACATATGACTGAAAGTCAACAATTCATCACTCTATCTAGATAGGTGGATAAGAATTAACTAGCATGTGACTGAAATTCCAACAATTCATCACTCTATCTAGAAGATAGGTGGATAAGAAATAACTAGCATGTGACTGAAAGTCCAACAATTCATCACTCTATCTAGAAGATAGGTGGATAAAAATGACTAACATATGACTGAAAGTCCAACAATTCATCACTTTATCTAGAAGACAGGTGGATAAGAAATAAGTAGCATATGACTGGAAGTCCAACAATTCATCACTTTATCTAGAAGATAGGTGGATAAGAAATATGACTGAATATATGACTGAAAGTCCAACAATTCAGCACTCTATATAGAAGATAAAAGGATAAGAAATAACTAGCATGTGACTGAAAGTCCAACAATTCATCACTCTATCTAGAAGACAGGTGGATAAAAATAACTAACATATGGCTGAAAGTCCAACAATTCATCACTATCTAGAAGATAGGTGGATAAGAAATAACTAACATGTGACAG
>NW_013817607.1:0-473 GCF_000517525.1 Limulus polyphemus
TGTCAGAAAGTGGGATAAAAAAAAGAAGAAAAAGAAAAGAAACAAGAAGAGAAATTACAGCAGTGGTTGGAGGAAAAAGAAAAGAAACAAGAAGAACGAGAAAATAAACAAGAAGAGCGATTACAGCAGTTGTTGGAGGAAAAAGAAAAGAAACAAGAAGAAAGACTACAGCAGTGGCAACTGGAACAAGAAAGGAAACAAAAAGTATAAACGGAAAACATTAGTAAATTTAAAAGCGAATTGGATACGTTAAAGGACGATCTATTGTCTTTTACACAAAGAGGATACATTAACCATCGACTTAATCAGCCCCAGACAATGGCAAGCCCCTTCCAGACCCTGCAGCTAAACCCTAACGCAGACATATTCAGTCCCGTTAGAAGTCACATCCCAGATATGAATGTCAGTACTAGGAGTGATCCAGTACGAAGGAAGCCACAGGAATACGATGAGAAAGCACCGTGGGAAGCATA
>NW_013817608.1:0-473 GCF_000517525.1 Limulus polyphemus
AGTGCATGAACCTACTAGTAAAAACAACAGACATTCTATCTTTACTATGTAAACAGTGCATGAACCTACTGTAAAAACAACAGACATTCTATCTTTTTTATGTCAACAGTGCATAAACCTACTGTAAAAAGCAACAGACATTCTATCTTCTCTATGTCAACAGTGCATGAACCTACTGTAAAAACTACAGACATTCTATCTTTTCTATGTCAACAGTGCAGGAAACCTACTGTTAAAACAACAAACATCTTATCTTCTCTATGTCAACAGTGCATGAACCTACTGTAAAAACAACAGACATCTTATCTTCTCTATGTCAAGTGCATGAACCTACTGTAAAAACAACAGACATCTTATCTTCTATATGTCAACATTGCATGAACCTACTATAAAAACAACAGACATTCTATCTTCTCTATGTCAACAGTGCATGAACCTACTGTCAAAACAACAGACATTCTATCTTCTCTATG
>NW_013817609.1:0-472 GCF_000517525.1 Limulus polyphemus
TTCTAATATGTAACTATTATTACTTATTTTACCTAATATAGTCTTACATAATGGAAAGATCCGTAGTTTTATATTTTAGCTACTTTTATAATAATAAATACGAAAAACGAGAAATAAAGTACTCATCTAATCTTCTTTTTCTTGCTCTCAATTGTTGATGACAGTTGAGCCTAATTTTTTATATACTAATTGTAATGCACTTAATAATTTTCATTTAAATAATGCACCAAAGAATATAAACTAATAACATGCAAAAAGTAGACAAATTCCCTTACCTATCAAAATTTTCTGGCTTTCTAACTATGTGACAAGAGCCGTTACAAATTCATCCAAGCTAGTTGTTAACTTTCCCATGGAAAGGATGTTGCTACTCTGAATGAAATTGACTTCTAACTGTTCAGAATATAGTTATATATTACATCATTTGATAGATGAAAACCTTGACTTTCTATTGGTTATAGGTAATATATAA
>NW_013817610.1:0-471 GCF_000517525.1 Limulus polyphemus
CATACGAATTAGAAGCTCAAATTACCAATCATGCTAAGCTAGAATATAAAATAAGAATATCTTATCTTTTCTATTTGTTATTTATTTGCAATAAATCAAACACAGTGGCACCTCACCCACCACTTTCCATTTTTGGAAATGCTCCCTTATATACACTTCTATATATGACATGAATAACCAATCAGAAGCTCAGAATGTCCCCTAGTGGCTTTCTGAGCCATTTTAATGGACTTGGCACCATTCCTTTATTTTGAACCAATATTTCAACATGGGTAGAGTGTGTCTTTAGTCTGCTCGAAATTTAATATTTTTTTAGACTAAAATACATCTTAGTTACTAAGCTTGATGAATTATAGTGGAATTCTATGGTATTGATGTTGTAATTTATGATTTTTTTAGTTATTCAAATGCATATATATAATCTATAAAAAATATTTTGTTTCATATCCTCCACGTGCAAAATCTTTAAAG
>NW_013817611.1:0-473 GCF_000517525.1 Limulus polyphemus
GTATGTACAACAAATTCTTCACACTATAGATATTATAGGCATATCATAAACACTATGTATGTAGTTCTCTTCTTCTTCTCGAAAGTCCACTTAAGCCTATTAGATTACTTTAGAATTTCATTTGAGAAGCTGAACTATCTTCTCTATTGCTATCGCACTAGTATTCTGTGTGTGATTCACTTACAACTGTGGCACGAATTACCGTAATAGTTTGGTCTTCTTTTTTCTAAATATTCTCTGTTCCTTATGTAAAAGTGCACTCAAGCTGATTCAATTACTTTAGAACCACGCTTTGACGGAATAATTCTTCTTGTTATCTCTTCTTAGTCTTAGGCCTATGCCAATCGTTAGGTCTATCACTTGTTCGGTAGTTAACTTCACGCCGAACCTTTCTTTTTGTAACTTTACTTTCTTCTGCTATTATCTGTCTGCTGTTCCCGCTCGTCTCACGCTATTTATATCTTTATCACTTG
>NW_013817612.1:0-473 GCF_000517525.1 Limulus polyphemus
CAAACATTTAATAGGCTTAGCAATCTACATAAAACAGCAACGAAGTGCAAAGGTTGTAACTAGAAGATATAATTGTTTTTGCTTTACTTCTTTATTTACTGTTCTATGTTTTAAGAAAAATAAGTTTAAGAAATTATTTCTAAACAGTAATAATCTATATACATATATAATGTATAATAATTGAAATGCGACTGTATTTTACAAAATACTGGTCTACTAAAACACAGCCAAGACAGGTCACTTTGTAAAGACTAAAGGTAAGTTTTGTGTTATTTGATACGGTAACATGAGTGCACGTGAGCCACGTCATTGTAACTTCTGTATTGTTAGCCAGGCATGGCGGAAAGGTCAATATAATAAAAATAATATATGCATATATATATCTGTGCTCTGCCCACCACGGGTATCGAAACCCGGTTTTTAGCGTTATAAGTCCGCAGACATACTCCTGTGACACTGGGGGCGTTATGAGA
>NW_013817613.1:0-473 GCF_000517525.1 Limulus polyphemus
AAGATGGAAAAGCACCATCGATAAGAATGGAGACTATTCCATTTAATAAAATGTCTTGTTTTGATATATAAGTTGTTCGGGTTTTTTCATCTAAAAAAAGCGACATTAATTTCTTGACGACCTAATAGGTCATGTACAAATTTTCAGCCATCATTGGTAATGAAGAATGTATACCAGGACATTTAAACAAATAATTACCGCCAGAATACTAGGAACATTTCATTTCTTGCCCGATTTAACCTTCTTTTAGTGAAATTATTTGGTGTGAGTCTTCTTTTTTTGCCTTAATATGCATGATGATAGATGTAATCTGATTAGAATAATCCAAAGATCTCCTAGTCTTACCTAAGTTACTCCATTCCAACATCATGGTATTTTTATCTGTTTAAAGAAAACAAATATTCCTTTTAAAAGGCGTTTTTCATGGTCTGCATCTGTCTGGGAAGTTTTTGACGACGTTTCGAACTGTGCTG
>NW_013817614.1:0-473 GCF_000517525.1 Limulus polyphemus
AGGGAAGAACCAACTTCTTTCTGTTATCATTATGTAATGGTACAGAGAAAATATGCATCAGGGAAGAACTGTCTTCTTTCAGTTGTCATTATTTGGTGGTACAGAGAAAATATGCATCAGGGAAGAACTGTCTTCTTTCTGTTATCATTATTTAATGGTACAGAGAAAATATGCATCAGGGAAGAACCAACTTCTTTCAGTTGTCATTATTTGGTGGTACAGATAAAATATGCATCAGGGAAGAACCAACTTCTTTCTGTTATCATTATTTAATGGTACAGAGAAAATATGCATCAGGGAAGAACTGTCTTCTTTCTGTTATCATTATTTAATGGTACGGAGAAAATATGCATCAGGGAAGAACCAACTTCTTTCAGTTGTCATTATTTAATGGTACAGAGAAAATATTCATCAGGGAAGAACCAACTTCTTTCAGTTGTCATTATTTGGTGGTACAGATAAAATATGCATCA
>NW_013817615.1:0-473 GCF_000517525.1 Limulus polyphemus
CTATTAGGTATTGTTCACGTCACCGACTGAAAAAATAATTATTAGCAAGTGATATCTTACATATTTAATATAATTAGGTGACTGACTACTTCAGAGGCATCATCAGGCCAACAGAGGGAACAATGTCATGATGTTTACACAAAATGTGTTGAAAAAACTGGCATAAAAATGCTAAAATATATAAATTCAAACATTTTTTACTTTTCATGAAGTCATTTCTGTTTTTACTGTTGTTTTACAATAGGTCAGAAAGCACAGGAAATGGTATTTTTGATAGTTTGATTTTCAAAATTTCTCAGATCATCCCTAACAGCACAATGTCAGCTCGAGCTCTGCCTCACACCAATTTTAGCAGTATCTACTTTTAGAGATAATGAAAACCCTGAATGAAGCTATGTAAAACATTAGCCCCTTGGAGATCTTTAATATATTCATTATCAACCATATCTCCAGCTGATCTACTTCAGAACTAA
>NW_013817616.1:0-473 GCF_000517525.1 Limulus polyphemus
AATAATAATAGTAAATATTAAACAGTCTTATGGACTTACTGGATTATCATCGATTTCTACCGTAATAATAACAGTAATATTATTCTATCGTAATAATAATAGTAAATGTTAAACAGTCTTATGGACCTACTGGATTATCGTCGATTTCTATCGTAATAATTAGAGTAAATGTAAAACAGTCTTATGCACTTACTGGATTATCGTCGATTTCTACCGTAATAATAAGAGCAAACGTAAAACAGTCTTATAGACCTACTGAATTATCATCGATTTCTATCGTAATAATAACAGTAATATTATTCTATCGTAATAATAATAGTAGATGTTAAACAGTCTTATGGACCTACTGGATTATCATCGATTTCTTCCGTTATAATAACAGTAATAATATTCTATCGTAATAATAATAGTAATAGTAAAACAGTCTTATGGACCTACTGGATTATCGTCGATTTCAACCGTAATAATAAAGT
>NW_013817617.1:0-473 GCF_000517525.1 Limulus polyphemus
TGCCCACCACGGGTATCGAAACCCGGATTCTAGCGTTATAAGTCCGCATACATGCCGCTGTGCCACTGGGGGGGGGCGGTTTGGTTCTCTTTCCTGAGCAGTGTTTTTTGAGCAGTTACTGTTCTCGAGGTAACATTCATATTGTACTTTCAACTAGGAAAGTAAAGAGCATACCCTGAGATATTTCATATAATTTTCAAAAACTCTTGGCTTTCTACCTCGGCCATTTCTATTAATAACAGTACTAATATCACGTACCTTCTTCAGAGTTTCTATACATTTGCTACTGAAACATAAAAAATCACCTAAATTTGTCACATTGGGTAACCTCGCCAGCCCGAACTTTGATTTCTACTCATTTTTCCTGTAAATTTTCTGTTATGGAGCTATGAGAGCATTACCACACTACTGCTGGGAATAGTATAACTATCTGTATATCCCTTTCGAGACGGGTCATAGGTGAAAGGCCATGT
>NW_013817618.1:0-868 GCF_000517525.1 Limulus polyphemus
CACATTATAACGCCCCACGGCTGAAAGGCGAACATGTTTTAGTGTGACGGGATTCGAACACGCGACCCTCAGATTTGCGAGTCGAGGGCCCTAACCACTTTGGCCATGCAGTATATACGGTTTCATTTCAATCCTGCTCTTTGGCTGTGCAGCCCTCTCTCTGTGTTAACTTGAATTTCTTTCCCTTTGTTCATCGTGAAAATGTCCAAGAGGCAAGTAAATAACAACCTTTATGTATGTATTTCATACTTTATTTATATCATCTGTACGTGACAGACCGAACGACCCCAAAACAGGAAAATTCCGAAATCCAGCATGGCTTGGATCCCAAGCATTCTGGATTTGAGATCGGGAACCTGTATTATGACGCAAAAAGAAAGCTACTTTTTCTACTGATATCAAACGACATAAAGCTATTTTTTCTACAGATATCAAACGACATAAAGCTACCTTTTTTCTACAGATATTGTACAACATAAAACTACTTTTTCTACAGATATTGTACGACCTAAAGTTACCTTTTTTACAGATATTGTACAACATAAAACTACTTTTTCTACTGATTTTATACGACATAAAGATACTTTTTTCTACAGATATTATACGACATAAAGCTACTTTTTCTACAGATATTGTACGACATAAAGCTACTTTTTCTACAGATATTGTATGACATAAAGTTACTTTTTTTACAGATATTATACAACATAAAAATACTTTTTCTACAGATATTGTACAACATAAAAATACTTTTTCTACAGATATTGTACGACATAAAGCTACTTTTTCTACAGATATTGTACGACATAAAGCTACTTTTTCTTACAGATATTATACGACATAAAAATAACTTTTCTTACTAGATATT
>NW_013817619.1:0-470 GCF_000517525.1 Limulus polyphemus
GTGTCACCGTTATGAATTCTTTGTTTCATAAGGTATCACTAACTCTTTATTTCGAATGTGTGTCACCGTTTATGAATTCTTTGTTTCATAAGGTATCACTAACTCTTTATTTCGAATGTGTGTCACCGTTTACGAATTCTTTGTTTCATAAGGTATCACTAACTCTTTATTTCGAATGTGTGTCACCGTTTATGAATTCTTTGTTTCATAAGGTATCACTAACTCTTTATTTCGAATGTGTGTCACCGTTTACGAATTCTTTGTTTCATAAGGCATTACTAACTCTTTATTTCGAATGTGTGTCACCGTTTACGAATTCTTTGTTTCATAAGGTATCACTAACTCTTTATCTCGAATGTGTGTCACCGGTTATGAATTATTTGTTTCATAAGGTATCACTAACTCTTTATTTCGAATGTGTGTCACCGTTTACGAATTCTTTGTTTCATACGGTATCACTAACTCTTTAT
>NW_013817620.1:0-473 GCF_000517525.1 Limulus polyphemus
AATGTATAGTAGGAATTGTTCTTTGGTATGCAGTATATAAAGTATAGTAGGATTAGATCTTTAGTATACAGTATATAATCATTAGTTCTTTGGTATACAGTATATAATGTATAGTATGATTAGTTCTTTGGTGTACTGTATATAATGATTAGTTCTTTGGTATACAGTATATAATGTATAGTAGGATTAGTTCTTTGGTATTCTGTATATAATGATTAGTTCTTTGGTATACAGTATATAACGTATAGTAGGATTAGTTCTTTAGATACAGTATATAATGTATAGTAGGATTAGCTCTTTTGTATACAGTATATAATGTATAGTAGGATTAGCTCTTTTGTATACAGTATATAATGATTAGTTCTTTGCTTTACAAATATAATGTATAGTAGGATTAGTTCTTTGGTATACAGTATATAATGATTAGTTCTTTGGTATACAGTATATAATGATTAGTTCTTTGGTATACAGTA
>NW_013817621.1:0-472 GCF_000517525.1 Limulus polyphemus
AATATTTAACGAAACTGTGTGCTGTCAATAAGAAGACACAAGATTTAACGATACTGTGTACTTTCAATAAGAAGATATAAGATTTAACAATACTGTGTTCTGTCTATAAGAAGACACAAGATTTTTCAATATTGTGTTCTGTCAATAAGAAGACACAAGATTTATAAATACTGTGTACTATCAATAAGAACACAAAAGATTTAACAATACTGTGTACTGTCTATAAGAAGACACAATATTTAACAAAACTGTGTACTGTTAATAAGTAGACACACGAGTTAACAATACTGTGCACTATCAATAAGAAGACACAAGATTTAACGATACTGTGTACTGTCAATAAGAAGACACAAGATTTAACGATACTGTGTACTGTCAATAAGAAAACACAAGATTTAACAATAATGTGTACTCTCAATAAGAAGACACACGATTTAGCAATACTGTGTACTATCTACAAAAAGACAATAGA
>NW_013817622.1:0-586 GCF_000517525.1 Limulus polyphemus
CCCACTCTGTCTACTCCATAGCGATATAACCTCCCACTCTGTCTACTCCATAGCGATATAACCTCCCACTCTGTCTACTCCATAGCGATATAACCTCCCACCCTGTCTACTCCATAGCGTTTTAAACTCTCATCATGTCTTTTCTCCATGTGCTGACTCATAGCATTCTAAATTCTCACCCTGTCTATTCTTTACTTATTAACGCATAACGTTAAGAAACTCACCCTGTCTATTCTTTACTTATTAACGCATAACGCTAAGAAACTCACCCTATCTATTCTTTACTTATTAACGCATAACGTTAAGAAACTCACCCTATCTATTATTTACTTATTAACGCATAACGTTAAGAAACTCACCCTGTCTATTCTTTACTTATTAACGCATAACGTTAAGAAACTCGCCCTGTCTATTCTTTACTTATTAACGCATAACGTTAAGAAACTCACCCTATCTATTCTTTACTTATTAACGCATAACGTTAAGAAACTCACCCTGTCTATTCTTTACTTATTAAAGCATAACGTTAAGAAACTCACCCTGTCTATTCTTTACTTATTAAAGCATAACGTTAAGAAACTCACCC
>NW_013817623.1:0-473 GCF_000517525.1 Limulus polyphemus
CTAATCTATTCTTTGATTCGCTACTTCTACTGCAACAAACTAGTTTCGCCGATTTCATGGCTCATCAGTACTGCTTGGAAGAGAGAAGCAAGTAAACAGGGTAGGCCTAACATATTGGTGGAATTAACAAGGTAGGCCTAATATATTGGTGGAATTAACAAGGTAGGCCTAATATATTGGTGGAATTAACAAGGTAGGCCTAATATATATTGGTGAAATTAACAAGATAGGCTTAATATATTGGTGGAATTAACAAGGTAGGCCTAATATATTGGTGAAATTAACAATATAGGCTTAATATATTGGTGGAATTAACAAGGTAGGCCTAATATATTGGTGGAATTAACAAGGTAGGCCTAATATATTGGTGGAATTAACAAGGTAGGCTTAATATATTGGTGGAATTAACAAGGTAGGCCTAATATATATTGGTGGAATTAACAAGGTAGGCCTAATATATTGGTGGAATTAAC
>NW_013817624.1:0-473 GCF_000517525.1 Limulus polyphemus
ATTTAATGTTATCTTTATCTTTTTTGTGTGCAGTGTTTTGACAAATGACTTTAATGTGCTGAAAAATTGTCTCTAAATCCAGCAGAAAAATTTGCTGAAGTCTATCAAATGGAAACACATAACACACTGATAATGTGAATTATTGAACAGTAAGTTAACTGTTTGAATAAAAGAAATATTAACTTTCTAATTGATTATGAATCTTCCTATTCTGAACTGAGCTCTAAGTCTGCATCTCATAAAATAATTATTTTTAGACTTAAAATGAATTTCAAACAGGCACTCACTTATGACATCTAAAAACCTTTCCTTATTCAGATACTCTCATTCTGTCAACATATAACTATAGTCCTGAATGTCTATGATATAATACAGATCACCAATTAACTTACACAGTTGTACACAATCCTACTTGCTTTATCACACCTATCATTCTGTCAACAAACATATAACTATAGTCCTGAATGTCTAAG
>NW_013817625.1:0-1797 GCF_000517525.1 Limulus polyphemus
CCACTACCGCGTTTAACTGCCTCCAATAATATAAGAGGGAAACATTTGTTATGGTCAACCCTTTTCCAACACCGGGGTACGGTCTCCGCCTAAGGTACGAGGAAAGCCTCGGCATTGGACGCCAACTCACGGTCGAAGCCTCACCAACGGAAACTGGGCCGCGTTCAAAGAGGCGTTCGGCAGAGGCGTAAAATATTGCGGTCGATGTCGGGTCCGTGATAATTGTTGGATAGATGGTAACGTTCGAATGGCCACTACCGCGTTTTACTGCCTCCAATAATATAAGAGGGAAACTAATGTTATGGTCACCCATTCTCAGACACCGGGGTACGGTCTCCGCCTGAGGTACGCGGGAAGCCTCGGCATTGGACGCCAACTCCCGGTCGAAGTATCACTTAAAACGATATATATGGTAAATAAAACTTATGTTTAAACATTCACATCGCTATACATATACATGGTAAATAAAAACTTCTGATTAAACATTTACAACGATATATATATATGGTAAATAAACACTTCTCATTACACATGCAACGATATATGTATATGGTAAATAAACACTTCTGATTAAACATTTACAATGATATACATATACATGGTAAATAAAACTTCTGATTAAACATTCACATCGATATATATATGGTAAATAAAAACTTCTGATTAAACATTCACATCGATATATATATGGTAAATAAAAACTTCTGATTAAACATTCACATCGATATATATATGGTAAATAAAAACTTCTGATTAAACATTCACAACGATATACATATACATGGTAAATAAAAACTTCTGATTAAACATTCACATCGATATATGTATATATGGTAAATGGAGTTTTTATTTATGATATATATATATATTTATGTATCATTTAGAATGTTTAATCAGAAGTTTTATTAACCATATATATATTGTTGTGAATTTTTAATCAGAAGTTTTTATTTACCATATATATATATATATCGATGTGAATATTTAATCAGAAGTTTTTATTTACCATATATATATATATATATAGCGTTGTGAATGTTTAACAAGAAATTTTTTATATATATATATCGATGTGCATGTTTAATCAGTTTACCATATATATAACGATGTGAATCTTTAATCAGAAGTTTTATTTACCATGTATATAACTATATATATCGACGTGAATGTTTAATCAGAAGTTTTATTTACCATGTATATGTATATCGTTGAAAATTATTAATCAGTAGTTATTATTTACCATATATATCGATGTGAATGTTTAATCAGAAGTTTTATTTACCATATATATATATCTTTGTAAATGTTTAATCATATGTCTTATTTACCATATATGTATATATCGTTGTAAGTGTTTAATCAGAAGTTTTTATTTACCATATATACATATATTTTGATGGGAATTTTTTGAATGTTTAATCAGAAGTTTTTCATCGATATATATATATAATAAATAAAAACTCAGTGGTTTTGACATACCATTTGTATATATATCGGTGTGAATTTTTAAACAGAAGTTTTTATTTACCATACATATATATATCGATGTGAATGTTTAATCAGAAGTTTTTATTTACCATATATATATAGTAAACATTTACAACGATACATATATATACAAATATATGGTAAATAAAAACTTCTCTTTAAAAATTCACATCGATATATATATACATGTTATATAAAAACTTCTGAGTAAAAATTCACATCGATATATATATATGGTAAATAAAACTTCTGAGTAAACATTTACATCGATATATATATACATATGGCAAATTAAAACTTCTGAATAAC
>NW_013817626.1:0-473 GCF_000517525.1 Limulus polyphemus
TTGAAGAAGAAAGGTCCACCTTTCGAAAGCGCTCAGGTTATAGGGTTTTATTCATTTATATAAAATATAAAAATTCAACGATCCGGTTAGAACTCAAAATTCTTAAGGAGAAAATTAAGAAGAAGCTGAAAACAAATATTTACAGGCTAACGCGTTTTATATCTATATTAGGCCTATTTGCCTTTAATGATTCACCAGTTTTTGGTGTTCAAACCACAGCTTTAGCGCACGCACGTACGCACACATACACGTGCGTGTCTGTCTGTGATTTATTTTCGTAATATAAGGAACCACTTCTTTTCTATGTAGTTTTTGCTAGTTTGCCTCATTAAAAAGATGCGCATGCACACGCACGTGGATAAGATAAATAATAATACCCAGATGCACACCAACAGGGTCCATTTAGTATGTGTGCAAAATTTCAGGTTTATTGATTCTTTTGTCTTGGAACTATGGCGGGCACACATACACAG
>NW_013817627.1:0-472 GCF_000517525.1 Limulus polyphemus
AGTTTAATTGTACTTTGGATTTAGTATTTAAATAAATGCCGATATATAGTTAGTTTGTAATATTTGCCAACAAAATTGATACACAGTTTTCGTTTTTAACACAAATACGTTTTAATATACACACAACAATACAATTTACAAAAACAGTTATTACAAATAGTTATTACAAAGAACGATTTATAAACAAACGTTTCACAAACTTACAAATAATATAAAGTATTCTTTCTAGTCTGGATGGCCCGGCATGACCAGGTGGTTAGGGCGCCCAACTCGCAATCTGAGGGTCGCGGGTTCGAATCCCCGTCACACCAAACATGCTCGCCCTTTCAGCCGTGGGGCGTTATAATGTGACGGTCAATCTCACTATTCATTGGTAAAAGAGTAGCCCAAGAGTTGGCAGTGGGTGGTGATGACTAGCTGCCTTCCCTCTAGTCTTACACTGCTAAATTAGGGACGGCTAGCGCAGATAGCC
>NW_013817628.1:0-472 GCF_000517525.1 Limulus polyphemus
TGAAATGTCATGAACTTTTGAAAGATTCACGGTCACCATATTGTAGTGAAATGTCATGAACTTTTGAAAGATTCACGGTCACCATATTGTAGTGAAATGTCATGAACTTTAAAAGATTCACGGTCACCATATTGTAGTGAAATGTCATGAACTTTTAAAGATTCACGGTCACCATATTGTAGTGAATGTTGTGAACTTTAAAAGATTCACGGTCACCATATTGTAGTGAAATGTCATGAACTTTAAAAGATTCACGGTCACCATATTGTAGTGAAATGTCATGAACTTTTAAAGATTCACGGTCACCATATTGTAGTGAAATGTCATGAACTTTAAAAGATTCACGGTCACCATATTGTAGTGAAATGTCATGAACTTTAAAAGATTCACGGTCACCATATTGTAGTGAAATGTCATGAACTTTTAAAGATTCACGGTCACCATATTGTAGTGAAATGTCACGAACTTTAAA
>NW_013817629.1:0-473 GCF_000517525.1 Limulus polyphemus
AGATTATATCTTACCATTGCATGGGTTTTGTCACTTAATGTTAGATTATATGTTACCATTGCATGGGTTTTGTCACTAAATGTTAGATTATATGTTTCCATTGCATAGGTTTTGTTAGTTAATGTTAGATTATATGTTTCCATTGCATAGGTTTTGTCACTTAATGTTAGATTATATGTTTCCATTGCATAGGTTTTGTTACTTCAAGCTTGGTTTTATGTCTTCAATTTATGAGTTTTGTTACTTAATGCTAGGTTTTATGTTTTGATTGTATAGGTTTTGTTACTTAATGCTAGGTTTTATGTTTCCATTGTATAGGTTTTGTTAGTTAATGTTAGATTATATGTTTCCATTGTATAGGTTTTGTTACTTAATGCTAGGTTTTATGTTTTCATTGTATAGGTTTTGTTTTGTAATGCTAGCTTTCATATTTCCATTGTTTACAAAGTTCTGAGTAACCACGATATAGAAAC
>NW_013817630.1:0-472 GCF_000517525.1 Limulus polyphemus
GACTGTAATCAAACCATACATTACAGACCGGTAGTGAAGACACGTGACTGTAATCAAACCATAGATTACAGACCGATAGTGAAGATACGTGACTGTAATCAAACCATAGATCACAGACCGGTAGTGAAGACATATGACTGTAATCAAACCATAAATTACAGACCGATAGTGAAGACACGTGACTGTAATCAAACCATAGATCACAGACCGGTAGTGAAGATACGTGACTGTTATTTTGGTCAACACAGGAGATTACGGACCAATGTGCTAAGTGTCAGCAGAAACCGTCTAAGTAGTAGAATATACTGTTTTTTAAATTAATGAAACCGTGTAGTAGTAGGATGTGCTAGGTTCTAAATTAATGAAATCGTGTAGTAGTAGTAGAAGATGTTCGGTTCTAAATTAATGAAACCGTGTAGTAGTAGAATGTGCTTGGTTCTGAATTAATGAAACCGTGTAGTAGTAGTAGAAG
>NW_013817631.1:0-473 GCF_000517525.1 Limulus polyphemus
AAAACAGAATTTTGTTAAAAACTTCATGTCTATGTTAATTATAACTACTGCAAATATGATCATTCATTGTGTACAACTGACAACTTCATTAGTTTTTTCTACTGCAGCTTGCCAAAAAGTCTTGGGTTTTTAAAGGAAACATCCTCCAATAAAGATTGTAACAATTAGACGGTAAACATCCTCCAATAAAGATTGTAACAATTAGACGGTAAACATCCTCCAATAAAGCTTGTAACAATTAGACGGTAAACATCCTCCAATAAAGATTGTAACAATTAGACGGTAAACATCCTCCAATAAAGCTTGTAACAATTAGACGGTAAACATCCTCCAATAAAGATTGTAACAATTAGACGGTAAACATCCTCCAATAAAGATTGTAACAATTAGACGGTAAACATCCTCCAATAAAGATTGTAACAATTAGACGGTAAACATCCTCCAATAAAGATTGTAACAATTAGACGGTAAAC
>NW_013817632.1:0-895 GCF_000517525.1 Limulus polyphemus
TGTATTCTGAGATAATATCTAATTATTTAAAGTGACTACTTATTACGTGCAAATGCTCTTTGTTTACTCTAAAATAAAAAACATAAGCTGTAATCATGTTACTTCTTCATATGTTTAACACAACCATGTTCACGTACATTAAGATTATATCTAGTTATTTAAAGTGACTCCTAATTACCAGTAAATAATCTTTGTTTATTATAATCTTAAGAATATTAATTGTAATCTTGTTCCTTCTTCATAAGTTTAACACAACTGTTTTCATGTACACAAAGGTAATATTTTGCTATATAAAATGACTCCTAATTACGTGTAAAGACTCTTTGTTTACTCTAAAACAAAGAATATGAGCTGTAATCTTGTTTCTTCTTCATATGTTTAACAGAACCATGTTCATGTATTCTGAGATAATATCTAATTATTTAAAGTGACTCCTTATTACGTGCAAATGCTCTTTGTTTACTCTAAAATAAAAAACATAAGCTGTAATCATGTTACTTCTTCATGTGTTTAACACCACCATGTTCTTTAACACTAAGATAATATCTTGTTATTTAAAATGACTCATAATTACGTGTAAATAGTTATTGTTTACTCTAAAATAAAGAATATAAGTTGTAATCTTGTTCCTTTTCCATAAGTTTATCACAACCATGTTCATTAATACTAACATAATATCTAATTATTTAAAATGATTTCTAATTACGTGTAAATACTCTTTGTTTACTCTAATATAAATATGAAAAAGGAACAAGATTACAACTTATATTCTAATTAGGAGTCATTTTAAATAACAAAATATTATCTTAGTGTACATGAACATGGTTGTGTTAAACAAGATATAATCTTAGTGTACATGAACATGGTTAGTTTTATTAAAGCGACTCATAATTAC
>NW_013817633.1:0-471 GCF_000517525.1 Limulus polyphemus
GGAAAGTGACGACCTGGCAAACGGTTATACCGAGAAAGTTACGGGAAGTTGTGCTGCGTCAATCCCATGATACTGTAACAGGAGGACATCTCGGAGTTAAGAAAACATTGAGTCACCTACGACACAGATTTTATTGGATAGGTATGAGACAAGATGTGGAAGAATGGTGCAGAACATGCAGCACATGTTGTGCTAAAAGGGGACCCAAGCATAAGGGACGTGCTCCAATGAAGTTATATCAAGTTGGTGCACCAATGGAAAGGGTAGCCATTGACATTGCTGGTCCTCTGCCCCAAACTCGTGCTGGAAATAAGTATATTTGTGTAGTGATGGATTATTTCACCAAGTGGCCTGAGGCATATGCAATACCAAATCAGGAAGCTACGACTGTAGCTTCGGCTATTAGTGATTTCTTCTTCAGATTTGGTATGCCATATGAACTGCATTCAGATCAAGGCCGTAACTTTGAAT
>NW_013817634.1:0-471 GCF_000517525.1 Limulus polyphemus
GTATTTGGGTCTAAAAAATATGAAATTTCGAGCAGACTAAAGGCACAACCTACCTCTTAGATATCTTAGTTCAAAAGAACAAGATAACATCCTAATACATGAAAATGGCTGAGAAAGCCACTAGGGGGACATTCTGAGCTTTTGAATGGTTATTCACAAGCCATGTGTTGAAGTAAGTGTATATAAGGGATCGTTTCCAAAAATGGAAAGAGGTGAACAGGACCACTGGGTTTGATTCATTACATGAATGATATATCAGCAAAGAGAAAGATAGGAGGTTCTTATTTTATATTTTAGCTTGTCAGTATTGGTAATTTGAGTTCCTAATTGGTGCGAAACTATAGACTTGGTATTTTGACATCACAAACATCTAATTTAAACCAGTGCTGCATTCAACATACCACGGGATACTCAAAAATCGTTTAACTGTGTTTTTTATATTTGCTTTTAAATTTAAGAAATTAAATGATG
>NW_013817635.1:0-300 GCF_000517525.1 Limulus polyphemus
GCAGAACAGTAAAAGACCAATATTTGAAGCCAATAATTGATTTTCTAAATAAAAGTGTTTTGCACCCTGCTTGGGAGAAGGTGTCTAGTCTAAGCCCTCTGACAAAGAACTATTGGGCACAATGGGACCAGTTGGGGCTTGAAGATGGTATTCTTCTCCGGAGATGGGAAACTGCAGATGGGAAAGTGACGACCTGGCAAACGGTTATACCGAGAAAGTTACGGGAAGTTGTGCTGCGTCAATCCCATGATACTGTAACAGGAGGACATCTCGGAGTTAAGAAAACATTGAGTCACCTAC
>NW_013817636.1:0-471 GCF_000517525.1 Limulus polyphemus
ATTTTGTCAAATAAAATTTTAAATTATTTAACACCACTTATACTTAGAACATACATTATATATATATATATATTGTTACGTCTCCGTTTGTTAATTAACTTTCCGTAACTTCGTTCCAACGAAACTTTAATGACACAAGTCTTTACTTAATAAAACTGGTTTATTCTTTCCGAATATAACTCTTCGATACACTTAATCTCAATACTCGCGCTAAAACAACACTGTAACGAACGAACGTTAACTTCAACAATACCCTGTGACTGCAGTTCAATTACTCACTATCTACACGCACATTACATTCCCCTCTTTTATATACCAGCCTACCCTATATCTAGTAAGAACTAAAACATCCGCCAAGATACGGGATAGTTCTAGAAACGTGGCGTCACTGTAGTCATGTGACTCGCTGACGCAACACTGCCCCTCCTTAGTATTGTTCGTCCCGAACAATAACCACATACAATAAACCAA
>NW_013817637.1:0-473 GCF_000517525.1 Limulus polyphemus
TAGTAGTACTGTAGTAATGGCAAATGTAAAATACACACAATTCCCATCAGTAATTAGTGAGATTAACTGCATATGTAAAATATACACACAAGTCCCATCAGTAATTAGTGAGATTAACTGCAAATGTAAAATATACACACAAGTCCCATCAGTAATTAGTGAGATTAACTGCAAATGTAAAATACACACAAGTCCCATCAGTAATTAGTGAGATTAACTGCATATGTAAAATACACACAAGTCCCATCAGTAATTAGTGAGAATAATTGCAAATGTAAAATACACACAAGTCCCATCAGTAATTAGTGAGATTAACTGCAAATGTAAAATACACACAAGTCCCATCAGTAATTTGTGAGATTAATTGAAAATGTAAAATATACACACAAGTCCCATCAGTAATTAGTGAGATTAACTGCAAATGTAAAATACACACAAGTCCCATCAGTAATTAGTGAGATTAACTGCATATG
>NW_013817638.1:0-603 GCF_000517525.1 Limulus polyphemus
CACAGCATTGTGGTTATTGTAATATTATTTGAAGGTATTGCAAATCATTATACCATCAACCAGCAGAAAAATGAATAAGTTACATCACAACCTGCAAATCTGTGTAACTCCATTGAGGTTTACTAGTTTTGTTTCAACAGAGGAAGTACGAGTGAATTCCATAACTTGACAATGCCTTTAAACACCAAATAGAATTTAGAATAAAGTTTAATTAACCATTTAAACTTAAAAGGTTTTAAAAATAACTTGCACGACAAAAAAGGTTTTGTTTATGTAACTCAAAGATTTTAAAGTAAACTCGCCAAGTACTTCATTTTAAATACAAACAAAACTAAAATACTTTAAAAATATTACATATTTTTTGCCTTTTTAACCGCCTTCTCTTCTATTATTAGGCTTCATCTTTCGTCATCAATCCTTCGCCAGGGTTACTATTATACTTTGTGAAATAAAAACATTTGGATATAATAAAAAATTTCACCTCTATTATTAGGCTTTGTTTTTCCTAATTAATCCTTCGCCAGTGTTACTATTATGATTCGTGAAATAAAACATTTGGATATAATAAAAAACGCCAAACATTACTTGCTTTACATTGGTCAT
>NW_013817639.1:0-783 GCF_000517525.1 Limulus polyphemus
ATATATTAGCTAGTTAAGCAGTCTAGTTCCTAGTTTCATATAATTATGCATACTACTCACTATAAGATAAATATTTCTATTCTACGTAACATGAAAACTTCCACATTAGTATATTAATCTATATTAGCTAGTTAAGCAGTCTAGTTCCTAGTTTCATATAATTATGCATACTACTCACTATAAGATAAATATTTCTATTCTACGTAACATGAAAACTTCCACATTAGTATATTAATCTATATTAGCTAGTTAAGCAGTCTAGTTCCTAGTTTCATATAATTATGCATACTGCTCACTATGAGATAAATATTTCTATTCTACGTAACATGAAAACTTCCACATTAGTATATTAATCTATTTTAGCTGGTTAAGCAGTCTAGTTCCTAGTTTCATATAATTATGTATACTACTCACTATAAGATAAATATTTCTATTCTATGTAACATGAAACTTCCACATTAGTATATTAATCTATATTAGCTAGTCTAGCAGTCTAGTTCCTAGTTTTTGAACACATAATGAACTTCAAGTACAATAAGTATATTGATAACAAAATTATATGATTACTTCTCTATAAAATCTTTTGTCATCACTGTATTTATAACTTTGTTATTATTTCTAACTTCCTTCTAACAATTCTACCACATACATATCTAATTAAACTTGCAGTTATGATACCAGAGAGTTATATACTACCCATAATGCAGTTGTTAAACTTTGTTTTAAGTTAAATGCATTTACGCTTTTACATTATATATATATATATATATATATATATATATA
>NW_013817640.1:0-474 GCF_000517525.1 Limulus polyphemus
TCCTTCCTATCGAATTTCTGTGGCTTCCTTCGTACCAGATCACTCCTATTGCTGACACTCATGTCTGGAATGTGACTTCTGGCAGGGCTGAAGATGTCTGCATTAGGGTTTAGCTGCGGAGTCTGGAAGGGGCTTCCTTTTGTCTGGGGCTGATTAGGTCCATGGCTAATATATCCTCCCTGTATAAAAGACGGTAAATCGTCCTTTAATGTATTTAATTCACTTTGAAATTTACTAATCTTTTCCATTTGTACTTCTTGCCACTGTTGCTGACTTTCCTGTAGTTGCTGCTGAGTTTCCCACAACTGTTGGAGACTTCCTTCCTGTTTCTTTTCTCGTTCTCATTGTTTCCTTTCTTGTTCCAGTTGCCACTGGTGCTAGTTTTCTTGCCACTACTGTAGTCTCTCTTCTTGTTTTTTTTTCTTCTCCAACCACTGCTGTAGTCTCTCTTCTTGTTTATTTTCTCGTTCTTCT
>NW_013817641.1:0-473 GCF_000517525.1 Limulus polyphemus
GAAATCATTTACATCAATACTTTATATGTGACCTAATGAGTAACCCTTAGCAAAATTTGCTGCCATACAAAATTTAATTTATTGTTTGTGTTATTGTACCTATAAATATTTTTATAAAAATGATTAAATGCAGTATAGCATGTAAAGAAACAAATTAACTAATTACCTTGAGAAAACGTTTCTCGTTTTATTATTAATCGAGTAAGGCACTTTCATAAACTTTGATTTAACAGAACGTTCTAACCCTTCATAGAATGTTTTGCCAAACATTGTCATGGTTGCAATTTGGGTCTATAAATGTATATGTAATTTAAAAGCGATGTTTTTAAATTTAAATGGATTAGTTCATGGAAATATCGGTTTCAGGGTAATTCTAACCTGAATTTCAAAATAAATCTTACAAATTAAAACATTTTTAATATTTTTTCTTTAATTCTAAAGCATAGTTAAATACAACAAACTATACTTTAGTT
>NW_013817642.1:0-1450 GCF_000517525.1 Limulus polyphemus
AGTAGACCCGTATATTGTTATACCATTATATAACAACTGTAAGTAGACCCGTATATTGTTATACAGTATATAAGAATTGTAGTAGACCCGTATATTGTTATACCAGTATATAACAACTGTAAGTAGACCCGTATATTGTTATACCAGTATATAACAACTGTAAGTAGACCCGTATATTGTTATACCATTATATAACAACTGTAAGTAGACCCGTATATTGTTATACCAGTATATAACAACTGTAAGTAGACCCGTATATTGTTATACCATTATGTAACAACTGTAAGTAGACCCGTATATTGTTATACCAGACAGTTGTTACATAATGTATAACAATATACGGGTCTACTTACAGTTGTTATATACTGGTATAACAATATACGGGTCTTCTTACAGTTGTTATATAATGATATAACAATATACGGGTCTACTTACAGTTGTTACATAATGGTATAACAATATACGGGTCTACTTACAATTCTTATATACTGTATAACAATATACGGGTCTACTTACAGTTGTTATATACTGGTATAACAATATACGGGTCTACTTACAGTTGTTACATAATGGTATAACAATATACGGGTCTACTTACAGTTGTTATATAATAACAATATACGGGTCTACTTTTGTTATATAATGGTACCGCTGTTCCTGACAACGAATCGTGGAACCGATCGTCTATTATAACGACCCCTACGACAAAAAAGATTTTGATCCCGCGACCTGCAGATGGCGAATTAAGCGCCCTAACCACCAGTCCCCACCCGTATACCTTTACCGTATTATGTATTAGTACAGGCTTCTTTCTTATCTGTGTTGCTGGAAATGAGTAACATATCGATTACACCAACACAGAGTATTGATTTTATGTTTGAACAATCGTCGAACTTCCTGGCTTTACACAGAAACGTTAATCACCGATTGTTCCAGAATAATGGAGAACAGTTCGGAGAAGTGACAAAGATCTGGACATTGACCAATCTATTTCTAGTAGATACGGGTTTATCTTAATCTGTGGAATACATATGTACCAAAGTAAGATTTTATACAAGTAACTTCATTTATTACTCTTACTTCTGTATACCAGTTGGTTTATACATCTGTATATGAATCTACGACACAGAAACAAGAGTATGGTTTGTTTGTTTGTTTTGAATTTCGCGCAAAGCTACACGGGGGCTAATTTAGCAGTGTAAGACTAGAGGGAGGGCCATCACCACCCACCGCCAACTCTTGGGCTACTCTTTTACCAACGAATAGTGGGATTTACCGTCACATAATAACGCCCCCACGGCTGAAAGGGCGAGCATGTTTGGTGGGACGGGGATTCGAACCCGCGACCCTCAGATTGCGAGCCCTAACCACCTGGCCATGGCCGGGCCCAAGAGTATGGAGTATCACAATAGAAATAACTGTTGAAGTGTCGGACATGTTTTATAATCTA
>NW_013817643.1:0-473 GCF_000517525.1 Limulus polyphemus
CGAGACAAGTCGTAAGTAAAGTGCGTGAATCGTTGTGAATTATAGCGTGTGTTTAAGTTAAAGTGACTGTGGAAATTAAGTGTATTGCAAAGTTATATTGAGAAAGAATAAACTAGTTTGATTTAAGAAAGGACTTGTATCGCTGAAGTTCTTCGGAAAGAATTTTACGGTAAATTAACAAACGACCAGAGACGTAACAATCTAATACTAGAGGCTCAAAGGCTATATTTAATATTAAAGGTTTTGATAGAATGAGAAAACTGAAATATAGGCTAACTAATTAGTGGTGTTGGATTACAGTTCCTAGATTAAGTCGTTAGTACATCTAGATCTAACATTAATGTTAGACCTGTTATTTCCATCTTTCTAGTCTTAGGTTTGGATCTAGATGTAATAATAATGACAGAAATTTAGCTTTATACATCTAAACTAGATCTTAGATTTGGGTGCATAGATTGAAAGCAGATCTAGAT
>NW_013817644.1:0-470 GCF_000517525.1 Limulus polyphemus
TTCCACAGTCACGCTATAACTTAAACAAATGCTATAATTCACAACGAACGATTCACGCGCTTGACTCAATTGTCCGTCTCTATCTCTGTCTGCAATTCAATTACATTATTGCCGTCACTTCTTGGCGGTCTTATATACAAGAATACCGAACATCTAGTAAACACTCGAGCATTCAAGAACCTTCGAGAATATCATGACGTGTTGCCAGCGTCACGTGACTTCTGCTGTCGTAACACTGCCTCTTCCTTAGTATTGTTCGTTCCAAACAATAGCCACTTACATTAAACCAATAGATAATTAACAATAACTTAATTAAATGTACATAATTGACAAACACTACAAACACAAAATTAGAATTCAACAGAGTCTCTTAATTTTACGAGACGTATTTTCTTCCGTACTGGCTTCTGTTTCACGCGAGGTTCATCTGCTCCATCAGGAATTGTCCTATCATCGGTAATGGTCACCTC
>NW_013817645.1:0-471 GCF_000517525.1 Limulus polyphemus
ATAGTTGTTCATGGAGTAGTTGTACCAAGTAAGGCTAAAGACGAGTATGGTGGTTATAAATTCTGTAACTAGAGTTACACCTAAGTGTTCATAGAGTAGTTGTACCAAGTAAGGCTAAAGATGAACTTGGTGGCTATAAATTCGGTAACAAGAGTGACAACTAATTGTTCATTGAGTAGTTGTACCAAGTAAGGCTAAAGACGAGTATGTTGGTTATAAATTCAGTAACTAGAATTACACCTAGGTGTTCATGGAGTAGTTGTACCAACTAAAGCTAAAGATGAGTATGGTGGTTATAAATTCGGTAACAAGAGCTACACCTAGGCGTTCGGGAGTTGTTGTACCAAGTAACGCTAAAGATGAGTATGGTGGTTACAAATTCGGTAACTAGAGTTACACCTAGGTGTTCATGGAGTAGTTGTACCAATAAGCAAAAGATGAGTATGGTCGTTAAAAATTCTGTAACTAGAG
>NW_013817646.1:0-471 GCF_000517525.1 Limulus polyphemus
GGATTTTAGAGTTATAAGCCTTTAGACTTACCGCTGTGCCACTGGGAAACGTTAAAAAAGGAGTCAATATCATCATCATCGTTTCAAGTCACACACACACACACACAAAAAACGTTTCTAAGTTATTCTTAAGCAGTTAGTATAATATTTTTGAAAGTGACGTGATGAAACGTTAAACATATACATACTTAAAATTACTATGGTAAGGAGTGGCTATACTAATATTCATGTAGTTTACCTAAAACACTATGGTAAGGTGTGGTAGGAACTACACTAATATTCATGTAGTTTACCTAAAACACTATGGGGTAGTGGCTACACTAATATTCATGTAGTTTACCTAAAACACTGTGGTAAGGTAGGGAAGGGGCTACACTAATATTCATGTAATTTACCTAAAACACTATGGTAAGGTAGGGAAGGGGCTACACTAATATTCATGTAATTTACCTAAAACACTATGGTAAGGTA
>NW_013817647.1:0-473 GCF_000517525.1 Limulus polyphemus
GGAGGTATTGTAGTTGACTTAAGTGCTGTGACATGCAGATCAACGGATGCAGCAACATTTACTGGAATCTGGCCTTTGTTGTTTCCAAACGTCATTTTATCGAAGTTAACTACACACTTCCTCGGCAGTAAATAGTCCAATCCTAATATGCATTGGTCTTCAATGTCAGCCAAGTATACTTTCTGTCCGTTCTTCATGCCCATGAGCTCAATAGTTACCCACACTGGTCCCCACAACTTTGCATAATGTCCTGTCACACCACAGAGCTTCTGTACAGCTTCTGGTACTCCTTCGTGATCTAACACCTTGATGCTCACAAGAGTTTGCTGAGATGCAGAATCTATGACAAAGTTGCACCTTTGGCCATCCAGCTTCCCTGTCATGTAGACACTATGTGTGCTTGCCATTTTACACTTAGCTGTTGGGACTTTCACGATGGGGGTTGGTGGGCGTCCCTCAGCACCAACCACTGC
>NW_013817648.1:0-1022 GCF_000517525.1 Limulus polyphemus
TGACGGGACAACAGTGTATTGAGTAATTGAACTGCAGTCAGAGAAAATATTGTTGGCCACGTGAAATATAGCGTTTGTTATAGCGCGACTGTTGAAATTAAGTGTATCGTAAAGTTGTATTCGGAAAGAATAAACCAGTTTTATTTAAGAAAGGACTTGTGTCGCTAAAGTTTCGTCGGAACAAATTTACGGAAAATTAATTAACGACTGGAGACGTAACAAATTGGTGTCAGAAGTGGGATAAAATAATGGAAACAAGAAGCAGCAAATCAAACTACAGCATAGCAGACTTGATGGCACCAATACAAGAACAGCAAAAGAAACAAGAAGAGCGAGAAATTAAACAAGAAGAGAGATTACAGCAGTTGTTGAAGGAAAAAAGAAAAGAAACAAGAAGAAAGATTACAGCAGTTGTTGGAGGAAAAAGAAAAGAAATGACAGCAGTTGTTAGAGAAAAATGAAAAGAAACAAGAGAACGAGAAAAGAAACAAGAAGATAGACAACAGCAGTTGCAAGAAAACCTGCAACAGTGGCATCTCGAACAACAGAATAAACAAGAAGACAGATTACAGCAGTTGTTAGAGAAAAAAGAAAAGAAACAAGAAGAAAGATTACAGCAGTGGCAAGAAAACCTACAACAATGGCAGCTCGAACAGCAAAATAAACAAGAGAGATTACAGCAGTTGTTGGAGGAAAAGAAAAGAAACAAGAAGAGAAATTACAGCAGTTGTTAGAGGAGAAACAAAATAAACAAGAAGAACGAGAAAAGAAACAAGAAGACAGACTACAGCAGTGGCAACTGGAACAAGAAAGGAAACAAGAAGTATAAATGGAAAACATTAGTAAGTTTAAAAGCGAATTAGATACGTTAAAGGACGATCTATTGTCTTTTACACAAGGAAGGATACATTGACCATCGACTTAATCAGCCTCAGACAATGGCAAGCCCCTTACAGAGCCCGCAGCTAAACCCTAATGCAGACATATTCAGTCCAGTTAGAAGTCACATCCCAGATATGAAT
>NW_013817649.1:0-473 GCF_000517525.1 Limulus polyphemus
GTGGGTTATAAATATGGAAAAACAAACAATAATTTTCCACGATATTTGACAGTTCAAGCTGTAGTAAATAGCACAATGATAAAAGATACATTCTTTAGAAGGTAACGTAATATCCACAGTGTAATTAAATATTATTGCAGATCGTGCCTTCAACACATTTCTATTTTGTTTTTTTTACATTTATGAACGCTGGTTTTAAGGCGATAATGAATCCAGTTGGTTTAAAGATCAAAACGTGTGAAACTCGATCAACGGTCAGTATCCTATATTAACGGTCACTATACTATATCAAGTCATATTTTTCCATCATCATATTTTGTCACCAACGTTTCTTAACACGCATCATTTCGTTTCAAATTTAAACTTTTTTAGAATTTGAGATGTGACTAAAACGTGCCTTTGCATGAATTTAACGTGGAATCTCCCGTGTTTGTGTACGTCCCTCTTGGGCATCGGAAGCACTCCGTTAAGCC
>NW_013817650.1:0-1055 GCF_000517525.1 Limulus polyphemus
TACTCGAATAGAAAAATTGCGAATCTTTAACATCGCTGAAGGTCATTGAATAACTTCCGTTACAAAAAGGCTGTGTTTGCGTGTCTTTGGGCGAAGAGAAACAACAGTTTCTAAGCGCCACTGGTTGTCTCTCAAGCCCCATTAGATTTTAAAACCAAAATACCTGCCAAGTTAGTTGTGAGTTTAGTCTTTCACAAACGAAAGTTGGACTAAATAGAACACGTGAAAGAGTCGAAATAAATATAAACTTATTGTTCAATAATAGTTCTTCTAATCTTTACTTTGATGATTATATGAGAGTACTACAAAATGTGCTAAACTGCCATCTCTTTTATCATTCTAAATATTAAAATGAAAAAGAGCAATACGTACAAGAGATGAATAGAGTAAAATAATATGTTGCTTAAATTAATGGATTTTTAGTAAGTGTAGTTTATTAAACAATGAAGACAAATTAATACGTGGTGTTCAAAAATAAATTTATTAAAACATTTTATTCAACACCGCTAGTGCCTTTTTATTTGCCAGTTTTTAATTTTACTCCATTATAATAATGCCCTATGTCAACGCAAGACATTGTATTGGAGCTACATAACATACACTGTTCGATGTGCTCGAGGGTTTAGAGTAAAGGAATATTATTAAATGAAAAACTTATCAAAATTGGTAATATTTCGATCAATTTAGAGTAAAGGAATATTATTAAATGAAAAACTTATAATTTGTGTAAATACTATTTTAGAAAATATAATTTTTCGGAAGAATGTTGTTTTTCCTTTGAAGTTCTGCAGCTATCATTATTAGTACATAAAAGATTCATTCGAAATGTTACTAACTAAATTTAAGAAAATTATCTCTACAACAAACAGCATCCAAAATACAAATGTTTGTATAGTTTCAAGTCTTCCATCAAAATATCCGAGTCTTCTAATGAAGACAAACACTGTAGTCAGGACAAAAAACAAGTTATTTACGTGAGTCAAATATTTCGGATTACAGTTATTTCCTCATCAACATTGTCCGAGAACAGCGAGTTATATTAGTACAAATTAAGT
>NW_013817651.1:0-471 GCF_000517525.1 Limulus polyphemus
AGATCATACTGCCACTGTTTCTATATTCTTCTTACCGTCAAAGCATTTTCTTGATAGATCAATATCGTAAAGATAGTAGCGGAAATCGGGACTAATTGTTACTATTTTTTATTTTTTGAAATTGGTTACTTAAGTAAAACCTGAAAAGATAGCCAATTAATTTTTGCTACTAATATAAAATAGTGTTCATAGTTATAAATACAAAATAGGAAACTGTTAGATTTTCTGTAGTTTCTAATATACAGCTTGAATGCTAAGGAAAAGACAGTTCTCACAATATACCATGTTAACTGATGTATGCTGGGAGACCTGGTGGTGTACATTGTTACATCCAAAAGAATTATTTGAAACAAACAACTAAATTACCAAGACGTACAGGTGAATATTGGATTAGTGAATGAAACATCCTATAGGACAAACTTTCAATTCATACAGACGTGACTATTCTGAAATATATATATATATATAAAA
>NW_013817652.1:0-492 GCF_000517525.1 Limulus polyphemus
TACATATCTGGTCATGTTCTATATGTACTTTGGTACCGTACATGTCTGGTATTGTTCTATATGTACTTTGGTACCGTACATATCTGGTATTGTTCTATATGTACTTCCTTACTGTACATGTCTGGTCATCTTCTATATGTACTTCCTTACTGTACATGTCTGGTCATCTTCTATATGTACTTCCTTACTGTACATGTCTGGTCATCTTCTATATGTACCTTGTTACATGTTCTATATGTACTTCATTACCGTACATGTCTGGTCATTTTCTATATGTACTTCCTTACCGTACATGTCTGGTCATGTTCTATATGTACTTTGTTACATGTTCTATATGTACTTCCTTAACGTACATGTGGTCATCTTCTATATGTACTTTGTTACCGTACATGTCTGGTCATCTTCTATTTGTACTTCCTTACCGTACATATCTGGTCATGTTCTATATGTACTTTGGTACCATACATGTCTGGTCGTGTTCTATATGTACTT
>NW_013817653.1:0-541 GCF_000517525.1 Limulus polyphemus
TTTTAAATCTAGTAGCACAGTTCCATATACAGAGGGGGACAAAAGTTACCGTACGGTTACGTAGGGTAAGACTACTTTACAATTTGTAATATATGATTTTTACAGTCAGTATTAATAGGTAATAAAGAAAACATTATGAAGGCAATTGAAACCAATTGATTAAGGCGTTAAAAATGAAACTATATTGTAAACGAAATAATTGTATAACCACTTTTGGTCTATGCTTTACGTGAAAACAAATAATCAACACATTTTTTTTTTGCGCTGCGTCCGATAAAACAAAACGTTTGTTAGCATATGATAATATCAATCAAAGAATGCATAAAACTGTATTATTACATCACATATTTTGCTCCAACCGTTTGTTAGTGAAATAATAAAAAAATATTGAGTTGAAGAGATGTATATTTCTAGAGTTTAAGTGTGTATATATATATATATATAAAACATATTGAAAATTATTAATATTAATAATAAATAAATAAATAAATAATAATACAAATATTTATTCCTATATAAATATTAAGTATTTTACATTCAA
>NW_013817654.1:0-473 GCF_000517525.1 Limulus polyphemus
GAAAGACCAAGACAATGCCACTGCACCCACAGTCTGATGGGATGGTAGAAAAGTACAACTGGACATTGGGACAGGAATTGGCAAAGTTTTGTAATAGCCGTCAAGATGACTGGGATGTCTTACTATCTCCACTGTTGATGGCCTATAGGACAGCAGAGCATGAAACCACTGGATACACTCCAGGAAAGTTGATGTTTGGTCGGGAACTTCGGTTGCCAGTGGATCTGTTAATAGGACGCCCACCTTATGAAGAATTGCCTGAGAATGTGTCAGAGTTTGTGAAAGTGTTATCGGAAAGGATGGATGATATCCACATCAAGTGCGTTCAAACTTGAAAACGTCTGCTGATTCGATGAAGTTTACTTATGATAAGAGATCTACTGAAGTCAGCTTTGTACCAGGAGACAAGGTATGGTTGTATAATCCCAGGAAGACCAAAGGGAAGTTACCTAAGTTGTCTTCTCATGATAAGG
>NW_013817655.1:0-471 GCF_000517525.1 Limulus polyphemus
GGTTTTGTCATCATCAGGTACCTGCCTGTTCTATAAGGTTTTGTCATCATCAGGTACCTGCCTGTTTCTATAGGTTTGTCATCATCAGGTACCTGCCTATATCCTAGTTTCTTTCAGTAATCCTACACATTTTTTTTTTGCTGCAAAGTTCACAGCCCCAGAACGCTAACTTGTTGGACACGCCCATCCCAGGATCTGTTTATCAGTGAATATCATAAACTCAGATTAATAAAAAAAATACCCGTTAAAAAAACGGTTAAGTAGTTTTTAAAGGTGTCGACCAAGCGTGGCCAAACGGTTAGTGTGTTTAACTATGCATTTAAGAGTCTGCGGTTGGAGACGTGAAAGTCGATGAACACGTTTTCCACTTTCAGTAGTGAAGAACATTATAAAAAATGGTCATTTTATTCAGTTCAAAGATCAAACTGCCTTCTTACTGGTCAGTAGCTCAAAGTTCTGGATGGTTGTACC
>NW_013817656.1:0-473 GCF_000517525.1 Limulus polyphemus
CAGCTACAAACAGACAAAATAAACAAGAGAAATTACAGAAGTTGTTGGAGGAAAAAGAAAAGAAACAAGAGGAGAGACACCAGCAGTTGCAAGAAAACCTGCAACAGTGGCAGCTCGAACAACAAAATAAACAAGAAGAGAAATTACAGCAGTTGTTGGAGGAAAAAGAAAAGAAACAAGAAGAGAGATTACAGCAGTTGTTGGAGGAAAAAGAAAAGAAACAAGAAGACAAATTACAGCAGTGGTAACTGGAACAAGAAAGGAAACAAGAAGTTCAAATGGAAAACATTAGTAAATTTAAAAGCGAATTAGATACGTTAAAGGACGATCTATTGACTTTTACACAAGGAGGATACATTGACCATCGACTTAATCAGCCCCAGACAATGGCAAGCCCCTTACAGAGCCCGCAGCTAAACCCTAATGCAGACATATTCAGTCCCGTTAGAAGTCACATCCCAGATATGAATGCC
>NW_013817657.1:0-469 GCF_000517525.1 Limulus polyphemus
AAATTAAGTCACATTTACTGTTATATTGTATGCATGCTGATTTACTGTGCTCTTGGTCCAACTAACAAATAATGTATAGAACTCACAGGAGCAGTCCATGGACGTACTCTTCACCAAGACGTCTGTTCCGTCTGGGTAACCTGGGTAACAGTAAGTATATACATAAAGGTTATTGCATTTCTTTAGTACAGATCAAACGTTATCTCTCTCTCTTCATCCCAAATGTTTAATAAAGTGTCCTTCACAGATTACTCTCCTTATTCTACAGTGTTCAGCACAGTGTCCCTAAGAGATTATACCCTCTTTATCCCCATTGTTCACTTACTTGTCCCTTAAAGATTAGCTTTTCATTCCCTTCCGCTATCTGCGCAAACACTGTCCCTTAAATATTATTGTATTTATTCTCCAGTGTTCAGCACAAACACTGTCCCTTAAATATCATTATCTTTATTCTCCAGTGTTCAGCAAC
>NW_013817658.1:0-570 GCF_000517525.1 Limulus polyphemus
CAGAACTATGAAACAGTAGATAACTTATTGAGATAAAGACACAATAGAACTAAGAAACAGTAGATAAGTTATTGAAATAAAGTTAGACCCAATACAACTATGAAACTGTAGATAACATATTGCAATAAAGTAAGACACATAAAACCATGAAACAGTAGATAACTTATTGAAATAAAGTTAGACCCAATACAACTATGAAACAGTAGGCAACTTATTGAAATAAAATAAGACACAATAGAACTGTTAAACAGTAGATAAGTTATTGAAATAAAGTTAGACTCAATAAAACCATGAAACAGTAGATAACTTATTGAAATAAAGTAAGACTCAATAAAACCAGGAAACAGTAGATAACTTATTGAGATAAGATAAGACCTAATACAACTATGAAACTGTAGATAACATATTGAAATAAAGTCCCAATAAAACTATGGGACAGTAGATGACTTATTGAGATAAAATAAGACCCATTGGGATGCAATAGAACTATGAAACAGTAGATAAGTTATTGAAATAAAATAAGACACAATAGAACTATGAAACAGTAGATAACTTATTGAAATAAAATAA
>NW_013817659.1:0-472 GCF_000517525.1 Limulus polyphemus
TATTAAAAGATTGTTTAGGTGTCTTTACGTCCCTTGAACTTTGGTCATTGTTCCCTTTAATGGCACCAAATGGATCAGTGTTCCTATTAAAAGATTGTTTAGGTGTCTTTACGTCCCTTGAACTTTGGTCATTGTTCCCTTTAATGGCACAAAATGCATCAGTGTTCCTATTAAAAGGTTGTTTAGGTGTCTTTACAGTCCTTGAACTTTTTGCATTTTTGACCCCCCTTTTGAGATCCTTTTTTATCTGATGATTTTTTCATATTCACCCAGAGATGCTACTGGCAAAAAAGAAAAGAAATGTGTAAGCTTTTATTACAATAGAAAACATGTCATTAAAAAAATTAGTAGGGAGTTGATTCTATAGAATTCATTTTACGTTACTGTAAATTTGTGGTAATCCACAATCTGTGTTTTTTAATAATTTGTTTTAACGTCTCAGAAAAATTAATTATATATCTTTCATTGTTTG
>NW_013817660.1:0-473 GCF_000517525.1 Limulus polyphemus
CCTTGAGATCTGTATGTATGTAAGGATCTGATTTCCTTTAGGTATGTACGTAAAAAAATGATTTAATACCCTTGAGATCTGTATGTATGTAAGGATCTGATTTTTTTTAGGTATGTACGTAAAAAAAGGATTTAATATCCTTGAGATCTGTATGTATATATAAGGATCTGATCTCCATGAGATCTGTATGTATATAAGGATCTGATCTCCATGAGATCTGTATGTATATAAGGATCTGATCTTCTTGAGATCTGTACATATATAAGGAACTTATCTCCTTGAGATTTTTACATATATAAGGATCT
This sequence comes from Limulus polyphemus, assembly GCF_000517525.1. Lineage (NCBI taxonomy): Eukaryota > Metazoa > Arthropoda > Merostomata > Xiphosura > Limulidae > Limulus > Limulus polyphemus. Next base: position 306 of record NW_013817660.1, read on the forward strand.
AATCTCCTTGACATCTGTACATATATAAGGATCTGATCTCCATGAGATCTGTATGTATATAAGGATCTGATCTTCTTGAGATCTGTACATATATAAGGAACTTATCTCCTTGAGATTTTTATATATATAAGGATCTAATCTCCTTGACATCTGTACATATATAAGAAT
>NW_013817661.1:0-779 GCF_000517525.1 Limulus polyphemus
GGATGATGGATATTTCTGTTATTGAAGTTCTATGGTTCAACTGCGACTGACGGATATTTCCGTCAGTCGCACATATACAACTACAACTCCAAGCGAATGATGAAAATTACCATTTTAATGTGATTGATGGCAACTCAGTTTTATCTGTGAGTCAGAAAACGGCAACTGAGCCGCTCCTGCCGCAGTTAATGGGTTAAGGAAAGGACTTAATTTTTCCATAAACCCATAACAATTACCTACATTCAACATGCATGTAGGCTGTGAGTATCTAAGTAAAAAATTAATTCTGAAATATATGCTAGAAAATAAAGAAACACTATACTATCAGAGACTTGAAAATTGAGGCCTAAGTAAAAACTCAAACCCTAGCAAACAAAAAGTTGATGAACTGAATTCAAAGTCCCTAAGATTATTCAAAGTAAATTACTGTCGAGACCAAAAACAAAGACTATTCAAAGTAAATTACTGTCCATACCAAAAACAAATCCAATAACAAATTTTTAAGCTAACGTTTCTATCACAGTACAAAGAGTAACTAAATATAACAAGTGTAAACCAAATTTAAACAAAAAAAAAAAAGAATCGAGAGAATTAATAAGCTTAAGAAAACAGCCTAACTAAATCACAGTGATTGACAAAGGGAATAAAACCATCATATTCAATAAGAATCAAAACGTTGCATCAATAACTGAAAGTTTCGGTGACTTGTCAAAATAAACCAAATTAGATGAAAATGTAAGTCCCATCTCTGGGAATTAGATAAACAAAAACAAAACTAC
>NW_013817662.1:0-1051 GCF_000517525.1 Limulus polyphemus
TATATATGTTACAGGTTTCTTTTATTTTTTTAACCAAAGGTAAAATTGAAGAGAAAATACTGTGGCGTAGAAGCGTAATGTTCTCACACACCTAAATTAATTTAGGTTACTGTATCGTGGATTAACAAGTACTCAAAATCCCCATAAATAATCAAAATTTTTACAAATCTTGCAAACTTCCGTGCATTAAATTATCTCAAAAATCAAACAATTGTTTACCGTTCGGATTTGATTTTTTGTTTTGTTTATGAATAATCTTAAGCCTTTCTATCAAATATCCACGGTCTTGGCAAACGAATTAAGTTTGATCTTAGGACTAATAACAATTACACAATGGCGTGTGAAGTTTCTGATTGGTTCCACGGTTATGGTAGCTCATAGAGCCAATGCTCTAAAAGCAGCGAACTGTACGTTATTTTACAGAATTCATGTGGGGTTAATTATTCCATGATATTTTACGTTTGACTAGTACTACTTTATTTATCTACTTTAGCTGCGTGTAAATGAAAAATAGAATGTTTCTACCAGGTCAGGTAAGATTGTTTGTTTGTAATTAAGCACAAAGCTACACAATGGGCTATCTGTGCTCTGCCCACCACGGGTATCGAAACCCGGATTCTTGCGTTGTAAGTCCGCAGACATACCGCTGTACCACTGGGGGGCCCACCTCAGGTAAGAGACACCCAGGACTCAGTTATGTTGAAAACTATGGTATAAAGGTTAACTGGATTATCTGTGTCCATAGATAACTGTAGTTGTGATCAAATGGAAAGGACTGTAAAGTGTTATATCGATTATCTATGTCTATGAGCAAGAATAAATGTCACGGTATTCAATGACCAAAGTTAGTGAAGGAATGAAACCAATAGTCTTTATTTTTGGAGATGTTTTTTTTACACCTTCTTCTCAATTACTTCATTATGAATTTTTAATTTGAGGAGTGTAAAAATAGTATTTCCGATTTGTCGTTGGTGTAAACTGGTTTGAATTATATAAAGAACTAATTAAGATGAACGTAAAACAATAACAACAAACAAGATTAGTATTCAGA
>NW_013817663.1:0-473 GCF_000517525.1 Limulus polyphemus
TATTTACGATCAAAGTGAACTCGTTTATTTATTCGCGACCTAAACATACTTGCAACACATCCTCGTCGACGTCATCGGAGAAAGATTCAGCAACGGTAGCACTCCCTGTTACCAGAAACACGACAACGATTATACTTGCTACAGTTGACATTCCAATTTTCAGGTGTATCATTTCTCTGGAAGATAAGAAAACATTTGATTTATTATTTGTCCGTGTTGGCTGTTGTTGTTTTTTTATTATTAACAAAATGTTCTTTTGTACGATTGAAGATAAGAAACGACCTTACGGGTGTGTTATATTTACCATAGACCAGATATATATATATATTGTTAATACATTATAATATTATTTGGTTTAAATAAAGTTATTTACTCGAAGTTTAACGATATTGTTAAGTTAAACTTGCACAGGCGGGAAGTTAAAAACATGAGTGAAAATATCAATTAATAACAATATTTTGTTTGTGTGTTTT
>NW_013817664.1:0-473 GCF_000517525.1 Limulus polyphemus
AAAGCACATCCGCCCTTGTTTACTATAGGTGTTGGATTTTTAATGCCTATCCTTCCTTGTTTACTATAGGTGTTGGATCTTTAATGCACATCCTTCCTTGTTTACTATAGGTATTGGGTCTTTAATGCCTATCCTTCCTTGTTTACTATAGGTGTTGGATCTTTAATGCACATCCTTCCTTGTTTACTATAAGTGTTGGATATTTAATGTATATCCTTCCTTGTTTACTATAGGTGTTAGATCTTTAAAGCACATCCTCCCTTGTTTACTATAGGTGTTGGACCTTTGATGGACATCCTTCCTTGTTTACTATAAGTGTTGGGTCTTTAATGCACATCCTTCCTTCTTTACTATAAGTTTTGGATCTTTAATGCACATCCTTCTCGTTTCACTATAAGTGTTGGATTTTTAATGCACATCCTCCCTTGTTTACTATAGGTTTTGGATCTTTAATGCACATCCTCCCTTGTTTT
>NW_013817665.1:0-513 GCF_000517525.1 Limulus polyphemus
TTTTCAATATATTAGTAGAATTTGAAACAGTCCCGTCTTTTGCGAAAATTTAGTTACAGTTTGCGGTTCTTCAGCATAATAGATGCAAGTGATAGTATATATCGTATATAAAGTAGATTATTAGGCTTAAGACATGCTACTGTTAGATACACATTTGTAAATTTAGCCATTGTGACTGGTACTTTAACTTATTACCAAGTAACTGATTACAAAAATAAAATCCGACTACATTAGCCGTTTGTAGTAGTTTTTAAACAGGTTTGCATAAGTAAAAACTGTCTGATAGTTTAACTCCCGAGCTGTACTCTTTCATGTACGATTTGATGATAACTGTTGATACTGAGTTTTCCTGACACGGTTTGTGTACTGTTAAACACGGTAAACATTTATTATAAAACTGTGCCTTTTGTAGTTTCTACTTCTGGTCAGTATTTCATACCTTTTTCTTCTTGTTAAAGTATAAATTTATATTTGAATTATTATTCTCTACATTGTTCTGGAGCGCTGATTATC
>NW_013817666.1:0-354 GCF_000517525.1 Limulus polyphemus
GAGTAATTTGAATGTATGCGGACAAAATATTGTTGGCCACGTGAGATATGAGTAATTGAATGTATGCGGACAAAATATTGTTGGCCACGTGAGATATAGCATTTGTTGTAGCACGACTGTTGAAAGTAAGTGTATCGTAAAGTTGTATTCGGAAAGAATAAACCAGTTTTATTTCAGAAAGGACTTGTGTCACTAAAGTTTCGTCGGAACGAAGTTACGGAAAATTAATTAACGACTGGAGGCGTAACAAATTGGTGTCAGAAGTGGAATGAAAAAAAATGGAAACGAGAGGCGGAAAATCAAACTACAGCTTAGCAGACTTGATGGCAGCAATAACAAGAGCAGCAAAAGAAA
>NW_013817667.1:0-473 GCF_000517525.1 Limulus polyphemus
ACTTCATTGTTGAAAAACAAACAAAAGAAGAACAATGTGGGATTACTGAATTGTTGAAAAAACAAACAACAAGATCAGTGTGAGATTACTGCATTGTTGAAAAACAAACAAAAGAAGAACAGTATGGGATTACTGCATTCTGGAAAAAACAACAGAAGAACAGTGTGGGATTATAGAATTGTTGAAAAACAAACAACAAGATCAGTGTGAGATTACTGCACTGATGAAAAAAAACAACAAGATCAGTGTGAGATTACTGCATTGTTGAAAAACAAACAAAAGAAGATCAGTATGAGATTACTAAATTGTTGAAAAAAAACAAGAGAGGGTCAGTGTGAGATTACTACATTGTTGAAAAACAAATTAAAGAAGATCAGTGTGAGATTACTACATTGTTGAAAACAAATTAAAGAAGATCAGTGTGAGATTACTACATTGTTGAAAAACAAATTAAAGAAGATCAGTGTGAGATT
>NW_013817668.1:0-472 GCF_000517525.1 Limulus polyphemus
AATAGTTAATTATGAGAGCTTACAATACTACAAATTGGGTTTTGATACCTGTAGATGACACAGCACACATAGCCCATTGTGTTAGCTTTGTGATATGTCATTTAACATAAAATTAAAATTACTTATCAGGAACTAAAATGAAGATACTAAATATGGTAGGTAGAACCCTCAAGAAGATCTTACTAATTAATAACTTATCCTTTCATTATATACTTAAGGGACATCCTTATCAGGAACTCATTGTTAATTTGTGGGCTTCAAGCAGTACAATTCTGTAGTGCTAAGTTCACCAAGTAGCAGTCCAGTTTTTGACTTGTGGCACATGTGTGGCTCAGCCCTGGTCTCCTGGTGTATGATCCAGTGAATTGCTAATGTCTCCAAAATCTACTAACATTCTCTTCACACTGATCAGTTTGTTTTTGATGCTTGCTCATATTCTTTCTCCCTTAATTTTGTTGAGCTGTATAATAAG
>NW_013817669.1:0-471 GCF_000517525.1 Limulus polyphemus
TCCTGTGCCAGCTCTTGCAGACTTTTCCCTTTAGCACGGACTCTAGTCCTAAACCTAGCCCTGTAAACTTTGGACTGATTTTGAGCTCCATACCTGAGTTCTAGAGCAACTACCAGTGCTCTATAATTGTGCCTGTCGTCTGCTGACAGCTGTCCAAGTATTTCCAGTGGTTGTCCCTTCAAGTTCGTTGCCAGATATACTGCTTTCTGCTCCTCTGTCCATCAATTCATCTCTGCCAGAAGCTCAAATTGTGCACTATATGGTCCCCACGGTGCCTTCTTATCGAATTCCTCTGGCTTCCTTCATACTAGATCACCCCTATTGCTGACATTCATATCTGGGATGTGACTTCTAACAGGACTGAAGATGTCTGCATTACAGTTTAGCTGTGGGATCTGGAAGGGCTTCCCGTTGTCTGAGGCTGATTGGTCGATGGCTAATATATCCTCTTTGTGTAAAAGACAATAAATC
>NW_013817670.1:0-471 GCF_000517525.1 Limulus polyphemus
ATAAATCCGCCACAAGATAAAGTTTTTAATACCTGTATCAGCCGTCTCTACTATATGTAAGCAACAAAATACTGACCCTTTCCTTTTGGAATATCTGGCCGACTGATGAAATGCGGTGTTTCACAGGCCAGACCATCCTGGGTCACTCGAGCCGGTATTGGATTATCATCACCAAAAACACACAAATAATAGGCGCCGTAAGGTAGTTGTGGCAGTTGATTGATTATTAGGTTCACCTAAAAGTGTTTTTCAACATAATATTGATTCACATCTTCACAATACTTCATAATATTATCAAACCTTTGTGAATATTAATCTATTTAAAACAAAGTACTACTCCACTGTTACGTATTAGAATTTCAAATAGTCCGAAGCCGAGTTAACTGATAATTTAAATTTAGTAATTAAATTTTACTTCGATTTAGTGTGTAAATATATGCCGATATATTAGTCAATTTACGATATTTGCCA
>NW_013817671.1:0-471 GCF_000517525.1 Limulus polyphemus
CAATAAAAAGACATAAAGATTTAACAATACTCTTTACTATCAATAAGAAGAAAGAAGATTTAACAATACTGTGTCCTGTCAATAAGATAATACAGGATTTATCAATACTGTGTACTGTCAATAAGAAGACAGAAGATTAAACGATAATGTGTACTCTCAATAAGAAGACACAAGATTTAACTATACTTTGTACTATCAATAAGAAGACACAAGATTTAACGATACTGTGTACTGTCAATAAGAAGACACAAGATTTAACAATACTGTGTACTCTCAATAAGAAGACCTAAGATTTAACAATACTGTTTACTCTCAATAAGAAGACACAAGATTTAAAAATACTATGCACTGTCAATAAGAAGACACAAGATTTTACGATACTGTGTACTATCAACAACAAGCTACAAGATTTAACGATTCTGTGTACTGTCAATAAGAAGACACAAGATTTAACGATACTGTTTACTACTC
>NW_013817672.1:0-473 GCF_000517525.1 Limulus polyphemus
GAACTTAAAAGCATCTGCTGATTCCATGAAGCTATGTTATGATAAAAAATCTACTGAAGTCAGCCTTGTACCAGGTGACAAGGTGTGGTTGTATAATCCTAGGAAGACCAAAGGGAAGTCTCCTAAGTTGTCTTTTTCCATGGGAAGGCCCATATGATATAGTGGATCATCTCTCAGACATGACTTTTCAAATAAAATGTGGTCAGCGAGGTAAGCCAAAGGTGGTGTATGCCAACAGGCTTTGGCATTATCACGGTTCAGATCATTTCAGTTTGAACAAAGTGAACAACGGAACAAATGACGCTGCTGAAGATGTGTCACTTGAAAAAGCCACTGTTGAAGAAGAAACGCTACCCAGTTTTGAGAAGGAAGACAGTGAAATCGTTAATGAAGTTACTACAACTGATGTGACTGCTGCCGATAATGGGACGTTTCTTGATGGAGCAGTTGAACCTTATGTGAAGCAGAAGCCA
>NW_013817673.1:0-469 GCF_000517525.1 Limulus polyphemus
AGTGGGATATTGCATGATCTCACATGTGCCCTGTTTGAGCGGATGGCTTCTTGCTTTTCATGTGATCCTTCTCTCCAGACTTATTTGCTCCTCATTCCTGATGTACGGTACAGCAGTAGGTGACTCAATGTCTACTTAACTCCGAGATGTCATCCTGTTAAACTATCATGGGATTGACGCAGCACAACTTCCCATAAATTTCTCGGTATAACTGTTTGCCAGGTCATCACTTTCCCATCTGCAATTTCTCATCTCCGGACAAGAATACCATCTTAAAGCTTCAACTGGTCCCATTGTGCCCAATAGTTCTTTGTCACAGGGCTTAAGCTAGACACCTTCTCCCAAGCAGAGTGCAAAACACTTGCTTGTATAAAATCAGTTATTGGCTTCAAATCTTGGTCTTTCTCCTGTTCTGCTTTAATATCTATACTTGGTTCCACTTCACCATCATCAACTCCTTCAGTCACTT
>NW_013817674.1:0-473 GCF_000517525.1 Limulus polyphemus
AAATTCATGTAAGCGCTAAAATAATTAACACTGACTACTAACTATAATGTACAGGATCTCATGGATTATATTCGATAATAAAAAGCAAGAATGTTGATGATTTTGAGTAAAAAGTAAGATATGGTGCTTGAAACTTGAAACTAGTATTCTATGTTTTACTTCAAGAAGCATCACGTGAGTAAACAGAAATTTGTAACTTACCCATCAGAAGCAGGTTGGAGATTACTAGGATTCACAAAGAATGTCTGTACACTATTCATAAAGAGAGGAGTTACAGCTAAACCTGAAGCCACTATTCCTGTCACAAGGCCTTTCTTGGTGGGAAACCACTGTGAAAGGATTTGGTCATTTATTGCGTGACTTGCCTTTTAAATACGCAAACTAAATATTATAGCATATATAAGTTTGGAAGTGTATTATATGAACTACATGGGTCGCAAAGTTCGGTATTTGTATCATCAAACACATCCAAT
>NW_013817675.1:0-624 GCF_000517525.1 Limulus polyphemus
AATTATAGTGTGTGTTTAAGTTAAAGTGACTGTGGAAATTCTGTGTATTGCAAAGTTGTATTGATAAAGAATAAACAAGTTTTATTTAAGAAAGGACTTGTGTCGCTGAAGGTCTAGGGAAAGAATTTATACCAGAAATTAACAAACGACCAGATATGTAACAATACTATTAATGAAGAAGTATAAGTAAAAGCCTTTTATTTTGATAATTGAAAAAATATATATATTTAAATTTTGACCATATACTCGTCTGTATGTAGCATATTTAAACCTATCCTCGTCTTTTTACTGTAATGTTTTAAGTTTGACATATTATGATTGATAATAAAACGTAGATATTATAATGTGACTGGTTAGTATATTTTATAGTGCGTTGGAAATCGAAATAATTTACAATTTACGTGTTTTGGTACTTTCTTGATAACAGTGTCTTATAATGTACAATGTACGTGTTTTGATACTTTCTTGATAACATTATCTTATAACTTACAATGTATGTGTTTTGGTACTTTCTTAATAACAGTGTCTTATAATTTACAAAGTACGTGTTTTGGTACTTTCCTGATAATAGTATCTTATAATTTACTATGTACGTGTTTTGGTACTTTCTTGATAACAGTGTCT
>NW_013817676.1:0-573 GCF_000517525.1 Limulus polyphemus
GTGTCTTCTTATTGAGAGTACACAGTATCGTTAAATCTTGTGTCTTCTTATTGACAGTACACAGTATCGTTAAATCTTGTATCTTCTTATTGACAGGACACAGTATCGTTAAATCTTGTGTCTTCTTATTGACAGTACACAGTATCGTTAAATCTTGTGTCTTCTTATCGACAGTACACAGTATCGTTAAATCGCTTGTGTTCTTCTTGATAGTACACAGTATTTATAAATCTTGTGTATTTTTATTGACAGAACACATTATCGTTAAATCTTGTGTCTTCTTACTGACAGTACACAGTATTTATAAATCTTGTGTCTTCTTATTGACAGAACACAGTATCGTTAAATCTTGTGTCTTCTTATTGACAGTACACAGTATTGTTAAATCTTGTTTTCTTTTATTGACCATACACAGTATCGTTAAATCTTGTGTCTTCTTATTGAGAGTACACAGTATTGTTAAATCTTGTGTCTTCTTATGGACAGTACACAGTATAGTTAAATCTTGTGTTTTTTATTGACAGTACACAGTATCGTTAAATCCTGTGTCTTCTTATTGACAGTACACAGTAT
>NW_013817677.1:0-473 GCF_000517525.1 Limulus polyphemus
AACACACACAGAAACAGTTATGTATTCACTTTAAAAACCTTAACACACACAGGAACAGTTATGTATTCACTTTAAAAACCTTAACACACACGGGAACAGTTATGTATTCACTTTAAAAACCTTAACACACACAGGTTCAGTTATGTATTCACTTTAAAAACCTTAACACACACAGGTTCAGTTATGTATTCACTTTAAACAACTTAACAGACACAGGAACAGTTATGTATTCACTTTAAAAACCTTAACACACACAGGTTCAGTTATGTATTCACTTTAAAAACCTTAAAAGACACGGGAACAGTTATGTATTCACTTTAAAAACCTTAACACACACACACACAGGAAAAGTTATGTATTCACTTTAAAAACCTTAACACACACACACAGGAACAGTTGTGTATTCACTTTAAAAACCTTAACAGACACAGGAACAGTTATGTATTCACATTAAAAACCTTAACACACACAGG
>NW_013817678.1:0-468 GCF_000517525.1 Limulus polyphemus
AGATGTCATATCTATTCTACATAATATCTTAGTGGAGAAGTTTGTACCTAAAATATATGTATAAAAATGTAAGAATTCATTAATATGTAATTTCATTAAATAAATAAATAAATAATATACAAAACTAGAGGGCGTGCGTGCGCAACATACCCTCTACATTGATATTTCACGTGTCTAGTGTTCCGTAAGCTTTTTCTCAGCTGAAGGTGTTCCTTGGTCAAAAAAGTTTGGGAAACGCTTGTGTAGAATATTATATCTACTGTTTATCTTGTAAGTTGCATCACTTACGTCAGTGCAAGATTATTTATCATATTTTCGTATCTAAGCGTTTTCTGTTATGATTCGTAACTTTTCATTATGATATCGGTCTTGTATAACTTCTTCTGTGTTCTGTTTCTATTGTGACGGAGTTATTATTCTATATTTATTTAATATTGATGTTTTTAAGTTAAATTTATATTTACAAAT
>NW_013817679.1:0-473 GCF_000517525.1 Limulus polyphemus
ATCAATAAAAAGACACAAGATCTAACGATACTGTGTAATGTCAATAAGAAGACAAAAGATTTAACGATACTGTGTACTTTCAATAAGAAGACACAAGATTTAACCATACTGTGTACTGTCAATAAGAAGACACAAGAGATAACAAAACTGTGTACTATCAATAAAAAGACACAAGATTTAACGATACTGTGTACTGACAATAAGAAGACACAAGATTTAACAAAACTGTGTACTGTCAACAGGAAGACACAAGATTTAACAATACTGTGTACTATCAATAAAAAGACACAAGATTTAACGATACTATGTACTGTCAATAAGAAAACACAAGATTTAATAATACTGTGTACTGTCAATAAGAAGACGCAAGATTTAACAATACTGTGTAATGTCAATAAGAAGACACAAGATTTAACCATACTGTGTACTGTCAATAAGAAGACACAAGAGATAACAATACTGTGTACTATCAA
>NW_013817680.1:0-473 GCF_000517525.1 Limulus polyphemus
CCCGGGTTAAAATTCAGTTATAGCCATCCCAAACACTGAGTTACACGGGTTAAAGTTCAGTTATAGCCATCCCAAACACTGAGCTACACGGCCTATAGTTCTATTATAGCCATCACAAACACTGAGCTACTCGGGTTAAAGTTCAGTTATAGCCATCACAAACACTCAGCTACTCGGGTTAAAGTTCAGTTATAGCCATCACAAACACTGAGCTACTCGGGTTAAAGTTCAGTTATAGCCATCACAAACACTGAGCTACTCGGGTTAAAGTTCAGTTATAGCCATCCCAAACACTGAGCTGCCCGGGTTAAAGTTCAGTTATAGCCATCTCAAACACTGAGCTACTCGGGTTAAAGTTCAGTTATAGCCATCACAAACACTGAGCTGCCCGGGTTAAAGTTCAGTTATAGCCATCACAAACACTGAGCTATTCGGGTTAAAGTTCAGTTATAGCCATCACAAACACTGAGCTA
>NW_013817681.1:0-473 GCF_000517525.1 Limulus polyphemus
TTTTCATGCTATAACTTTTAAATTAGTAAGGAAATTTGGCAGATTATCAGTAAACATTACAATGCTTTCATACGCAAAATATAAATTTTTTCTATTAAGTCTTAAGGTTTGTAAAGCAATGTATTTCTCATGCCTATTTTTTCTTTTCGCATGTTGCCTATTTATCATGCAAATTTTCATATTAAGATTAAAAATACTTTTATGCATCAGAAAAATTTCAAATTTCACATGTGAAATCTTTATAATGCCCAGGTAGTTATCAAACATTTCTTAAGAAAAAAACTTTATATTTTCAGTAATTAATCTCTGTATGGGTTCGATAGATTTGAACGATCGTGTAACCACCATAAAAAATTAGGAAATAAACATAAATTATGCTTCTTTCATTCTAGAATGAACACTAATTATAACATGAACAAATGTTTAGACTAAATAGCTTAAATCTCATAACATCATGCATTTATATATATATA
>NW_013817682.1:0-473 GCF_000517525.1 Limulus polyphemus
GTTCAGCAAACCATAGTTGAATATGCAGTTGTATCATAAGTTTTACAGATCTGAACTCTTAAAATAAACTAAAATCTTATACACGTTCCTCAACATATAAGCACTAATTTAAAAAGTAAATTCCCAAAACATTGAAAAAATAGTATAAAAACTTGAAAATATGAATACTTTCTTCCTCCCGCTGAGTCAAGAAAAAAAAACTGTTTCATTTCACCTTTTCTTGCAGATTATCACAGTATGATTTTTACACTACATTTCATGTTAAGATTATAGTTAATTATCTTAAATGTTGTTATTTGTGATAACAATTATGGTAGATGACAACTGTATATATCGTTACGCCTCCAGTCGTTAGTTGATTTTCCGTAACTTCGTTCCGACGAAACTTTAGCGACACAAGTCCTTTCTTAAATAAAACTGGTTTATTCTTTCCGAATACAACTTTACCGATACACTTAATTTCAACAATCGCG
>NW_013817683.1:0-906 GCF_000517525.1 Limulus polyphemus
GTACGGATTTTTTTACTTTAAGTCACTCAATTTTTGTTGTTTTGACTTTCTTGTTTCAATACTTTTTGTAGCATTGAAACTTTCTGTATTACTATAGCTAGCTGGGTTACGTATATATCGATCCCTACTTGTCTTTATAAAATGTTTAGAAAGTTTTATTATACTTGCACTAAATAATACCATTCTAACTGAAGATGCCCCCAGTGGCACAGCGGCATGTCTGCGGACTTACAACGCTAGAATCCGGGTTTCGATACCCGTGGTGGGCAGAGCACAGATAGCCCCTTGTGTAGCTTTGTGCTTAATTACAAATAAACAAACTTACTGAGGACACAATCACTAAATATATTTTCAAGAACCCACCAATTACTGCTTACAGACATGACACAAACCGAAAAGAAACCTTGGTAATCTTAAAACAGAAACAACATGATACACCAGGCACTCAAACATGTAAATGACACAGAAGTGCCACCTGTCTCTGTATAAACAGCACCACACATATACACGGAAAAACACAATTGTCAGCATAATATATTTCTTCACATGTGCTACTGAATGTACCATTTATTGTATAGTTTATATAACTACAGTAGTTTACACGTAGGCTGCCAACTCATGATCGAGCACGTGAACATCTAAACCATGTTAAATTATAGAACTAAGATACACCTATAAGCAAACAATTCACCAACAACCGTACAATCAGGCCCGTCGACATGAGGCAAAGAGGACATCTGCCCAGGGGACCGGGCGAATGAAACCTGGCTATGCCGTAAAGCCCACAAAGCATCTTTAGGCTAAATCTTCATTTAATGATAAAAAACATAGTTTTTGGCTTTTCTTTGCATATAGACGCTTGATACATTAAGATCGACTGAGTACTAATTAATATGTATTTGTTAC
>NW_013817684.1:0-473 GCF_000517525.1 Limulus polyphemus
TACAATTTTGTAAGTAAATGTGCAAAGTTCCCACGAATCTTCCATAAAAAATTAAGAAGATTCGTCTAAATATGACGAAGTACTGGTACAGAACGCTAAACCTCCCGTAACTCCTTTAAAATGAATAGTAGGAAGGTGAAACTTTGCATGATACTGTGGAACGAACTAGTTATTATACATACCGAATTTGGTTAAGATCCATCGATTTAATAACCTGGGGTAGCAGGAAATCGATAACAAAGAAGAATCAAAAAGCTTCAGTGCAGTACACATACTCTTTCAGAAAGCCAATAAAGTAGTAAAAAAAGGATCACAAAAGTCGCAAAAATGATAATACGAAGCTAGAATTTTGCATGTAATTACGCCAGTATGCAACGAACTTTCATAAAAAAATTTGAGAAGATCCGTTTAAATGGAACGAAGTACTGGTACAAAACGCAAAACCTTCCATAACTCTCTTAAAATGAGCAGTT
>NW_013817685.1:0-472 GCF_000517525.1 Limulus polyphemus
TAAGTTTCAATATGATCACAGATCACAACCCTTAAACTGATCTATCTAAATAAGATGTTAAGTTTCAATATGATCACGATCATAACCCTGAAACTGCTATATCTAAATAAGACGTTAAGTTTCAATATGATCACCGATCATAACCCTTAAACTGATCTATCTAAATAAGACGTTAAGTTTCAATATGATCACAGATCACTAACCCTGAAACTGCTATATCTAAATAAGACGTTAAGTTTCAATATGATCACCGATCATAATCCTTAAACTGATCTATCTAAATAAGATGTTAAATTTCAATATGATCACGGATCATAACCCTAAAACTGCTATATCTAAATAAGATGTTAAGTTTCAATATGATCACCGATCATAATCCTTAAACTGATCTATTTAAATAAGACGTTAAGTTTCAATATGATCACGGATCATAACCCTGAAACTGCTATATCTAAATAAGATAGTTAAGTTC
>NW_013817686.1:0-472 GCF_000517525.1 Limulus polyphemus
TAAAAAATATATGACTTTACTGTATTTATAGAATCAAGATTCTGTGGTGTGCAACAGATAACTAAAAATATATTATTTTACTGTACTTACAGAATCATTTGGTATTTGAATGTCTATCTTGGTCAAGGCCGTTACTGACCCTTGACGATCCGGCATAGCTGGTGGAGTGAGTCCAGCTGATAAATCACCAGCAGCTTTTCTGACTAAAAATAAAACACATAACTGATATCATCAGAAAAAATAACGTAAGCTTAATGTAGAAAATCTAAACAATATGATCTGAGGCACTGAATTAAACTTATAAAAGCAATGTATCTAAAGCTGTACGTACTAATGACATTAGGACTATCAAACTAATAAAAAACAGTAGGTAATAATATTTTGATACACTGTACGTAATAATGATACTGTTACGACAACGGAAGTTACGCGACGCTGGGAGCATGCGCGCTAGAGTTTCTGGAAGGATCAT
>NW_013817687.1:0-1016 GCF_000517525.1 Limulus polyphemus
TCCTTTCAGTCAGTTGGCAGCGTGTCTTAGATCCTTTCACTCGGTTGGGAGTACGTCTTAAATCTTCTCAGTCGGTTGGGAATACGCTTAAGTTCTTTCTGTCCGTTGGGAGCACGTCTTAAGTACATTAAGTTGATTGTTAGCTCATCTTAAGTCCTTTCACTTGGTTGGGAGGACGCTTAAGTCTTTTCAATCACTTGGGAGCATGTCTTAAGTCCTTTCACTCGGTTGGTATTACGTCTTGAATTATGTGGTGAAACTTCTTCATCATGGTTTGTTTTTCGGCACAAAGCTACAAAATGGATTATCTGCTCTCCATCCACCGTAAGGAATCAAACCCCCGATTTTATCATTGCAAGTTTGTAAAGTTACAGCTGACCAACGGAAGAGGAGGAATTCCTTCATTATAAGTAAAATCGTGTGTTCCACCAGCTCTAGTCATGGTAGCCACATGAAACTAATCAAAGGCTGTCCAGTCAATTATATTAGTGCGCTGGTGAGTGTGATATATGATAATAGCTTCTAGTAAAAAGTTGATGAAAGTCTGCAATAACAATTAATAATCTGTAATTTAATTATGAGTAACAGGCAAACCACAAAAATGCTTCTATGACCACTCTGTCCTACGTCATCAGTTGGGTTCCTTTGCTGATAGTGGTGTTTTAGGCTGTTAACCCACTTATGATAATGCCATTGGTCCAGTTGTTATGGGATAGAAATCCTAAAATATAGTAGGGATCATATAAATTCTATGGAAATATAACAGGGATCATATAGATTCTATGGAAATATAACAGGGATCATATAGATTCTATAAAATATAATAGGGATCATATGAATCTATTATGGCTCTCAAAAAAAACAAAACGAAAATGTGTCCGTATATCCGCCGTTATTAACGGACACGGACCATTTTTGGCAGGATAATGAGGAATAATATTTTACATATGTCCACCAAGTTTCATCAAAATCTGACTTGCTGACAAATAAACACACACACACACACACACACACTC
>NW_013817688.1:0-483 GCF_000517525.1 Limulus polyphemus
TTAAACATGTTATGTCGCCCAAGAAAAAAAAAAAAAAAAGACTTTTGCTCCTTTACAACCACAACTAATATTAACACCAGTAGCGTTCTTCGGGCCTGGCATGGCCTCATATGGCTAGGTCGCTCGACTTGCAACCGGTGGGTGGCGGGTTCGAACCCCCATCGCCGAAAATATCGTATTTTTCGGTGTATAAGCCGCACTTTTTTTACCCCAAAATTTGATGTCCAAATCTGCTTGTATCCTATACCTCGAAGGTATGAATAATATATATGTATATATACGATACACACAAGCCATGTGTAAATATATTTAAGTAGGCATGCATAGTTTAGTTCAATTGAATGTGTTATTTATAACAATAGTAGTTTTTTTTTCTTTTAAAAACATAACTATTTATAATTCTCCCTAAATAATAAAAAATAAATTACAGTGAAAGCAATAAAGATTTTGTAGGTTTTGAACCAAACTAAATAACAGTAAACC
>NW_013817689.1:0-473 GCF_000517525.1 Limulus polyphemus
ACAAGGAGTTGGGCACCTGAAGGATTAATACTTCCTCCAAAGACGACTTCAGCCCTAAGGTAATTTGTCACAAGTTGATCACCGGTAAATATATCAATTATGTGACCATGAACCTTCGCAAGTAAGAATGCAATAAACATATAAAATCACAATTCATTTTCCTAATACATATATTCTTAAAATATTGCGTCACAATTAAATTTCTTAACAACACTTACCTTTAAACAATGACGTCACAATCCAATATTGTATCAAACTCTTTTTGAAATATATCGTAATACTATTATCCTTTAACAGCTGTTATTTCTAAGCGTCACATCATAGCCCATCCCCTCAATGCTGACATTTATAGCATATCACAAACCAATCTGTAAATAACAGTTATTTTTACAGTGTGTTGTAACACCGCCCATTAAACCAATCTGTAAATAACAGTTATTTTTCCACTGTGTTGTAACACCGTCCATTAAACT
>NW_013817690.1:0-817 GCF_000517525.1 Limulus polyphemus
TTTTTTATTATTTAGGGAGCATTATAAATAGTTATGTTTTTAAAAGAAAAAAAAAGCTACTGTTGTTATAAATAACACATTCAATTGAACTAAACTATGCATGCATATTTAAATATATTTACACATGGCTTTTTTATATATTATATACACACATATAATATTCATACCTTCGGTGTATAGGACGCAAGCAGATTTTGACTTCAAATTTTGAGGTAAAAAAGTGCGTCTTATACACCAAAGAATACGGTATCTTGTTTGCTGGCTTTTTTTATTCTTAATTATTGGAAAAGAATTACTTGATATGGTAGCTAACTTTATACATTGTAATGATAATAAACATAGCTAGTAGCTAGTTAATACGGTTCATGATGATTTACTGTAGCTGTTTGATATTTGATCACATTAGTTCGAAAAGTAAAATATTAAGCTGCATCTGAAGATTGCCACAACAATTTGTTTGAGGATATGGTGAACCATTTATAGGTTCTGTGTAACTCAATTCTCTAAATATGATGCATAGGAATGGGCAAATATATGCCTAGACTAAGACACAACCCCCACTAAGCGTGTATAAAATTTTACCAGTTGAAAAATAGTCTTTTAATTAAAACATATACGTCTAAAACATCGCTTTAAATAAACTTTCGTGTCTTTTAAAGTCATTATTTTACGAAAGCATGTAATGAAATTAAATATTATGTGTACTGATATTTTTTTTTTACTTCTTCACTTCATACATAATATAGGATTTAGCTCACTACAGACACCGATTGTACAGTGTACAAAGCATTGAGTGTCCCCACTGTTACTGCCATCC
>NW_013817691.1:0-612 GCF_000517525.1 Limulus polyphemus
AAAACCTATGAACATATGGGAATTTCCATCAAAACACAAAAACAATTGAATAACCCCTGTGTTTCCTCTATACGCCAACATAGTGAAAAAACAAGACATCAACCTATACTATCAAATTTCTCTATTCTCTGCAAGTCTAATACTGACCTGGAATTATTGATCAAAGAAACCCTCCACATCAAACAGCACTCTCCAACTCTGAACAACATGCAGTCTTCATTTAAATTATACATTTTTTAATATGTTCGTATTACTGATTTTACCTTCTTTTTTTTTCGTTGTGTTTTCTTGCTGTAGTTTCTCCCCATGATTAATGTTTAGTGTTATATTTGTTTAATTATCGTTATATCTCGCAACTGTACTTTGACAATGTATAAAGACTTATGTAAGTTCAGTATTATACCTAGTTCACTTCAGTCTGTCAGGAGCATTACTGACCATTGTTTATGTCTAGCTCATTTCTGTCTATCAAATGATAGAAAGAGGTGAAGTAGACAAAAAGTGGTCAGTAATGACTTCCGTAATGCCTCCCATTGTTTATGTCTCGAACACTTCCCTCTATAAGCGGTTCAGTAAAGAATTGTTTATGTCTAGCTCACTTCTGTCTATCAA
>NW_013817692.1:0-679 GCF_000517525.1 Limulus polyphemus
CAAAATCTTCATTGCTTTCACTGTCGCTTGGAAAGGAATCACTGAATCCAATATTATGGTCAAAGTAGAATGTCATCCTCGGTTTCATCCACTGCGTTACTGATACCACATTTCTTAAATGACTTAATCACTTCTTACTTTTTCACACGAATTCTTCACCCACATGCAGACCTGAGCAAGCGTCGGTCTCTTCCTTCGTCCTGTAGGGGTCGTAGCAAAATCTTCCTGCTGTATCCAGTTGTTCCATTCCTCTCTCATTAAAGAATTAAAGGGTTTGTTAATAGAAACATCGAGAGGTTGCAGTTGACTTGTTAAACCGCCGGGTATAAAAGCCAGCTGTGTATTTAGCTCATTAGCTTTTTCCTTTATTTTTTTCCGTTTTATGAGCTCTAAAAGAATCCCAGACGAGAAGAGAAGGCTTTTTTGATAAGCCTCCTGGACGTTTCGACCAAATTTTTTCCAACCAAAGTAGTGGTTCCGTCTTCATCCATCCATCCTTTTTTCATGTACGTGAACGTAGACACCGCTGGGTAAATTTTCTTTGGGCATTGTTTTTCTTTTAAAAATTAACATTGGTGGTAATTTTGTTCCATCTGCACCACTGTATAATGCGTTTTTTCGTGTCCAGTAGTCTTAACAGTAATAGTTTTAGTACCTTTTATATCAGTTGTTCTATTGC
>NW_013817693.1:0-473 GCF_000517525.1 Limulus polyphemus
GGTCGGTCCAAGGGACAGAGCCCATGCTGAAAGAGTTAATGCAGACACTAAAATCAAAGTATTATAAATTTAACATGGTAATGTTTTATGTTTCATCACTTAATATTAATTTTATATTTTAACTTTGATGAATTATCTTTCTAATATTTTATCTGTACCTTTATTGTCATGTACGTGGTGGTTTAAGTGTTCACAGTGAATATGTGAAATTCAGAGCTTAGTCTCTGTCAGACATAATCATACAGTGCTGCTACAATCGATTGCTGCTTGATTTGTTACACGTCTCAGACTGGTTTTGTAGGTATAGTGTTTTGAGTTGCACTGCTACAATCGATTACTGCTTGATTTGTTACTGGTTTTGTAGGTATAGTGTTTTGAGTTGCACTGCTACAATCGATTACTGCTTGATTTGTTACACGTCTCAAACTGGTTTTGTAGGTATGGTGTTTTGAGTTGCACTGCTACAATCGATT
>NW_013817694.1:0-473 GCF_000517525.1 Limulus polyphemus
TCAACAAACGACATCAGACTTTGACGTGACAAACGTCAGCAAACGACATCAGACTTTCACGTCACAACCGTCAGCAAACGACATCAGACTTTCACGTCACAACCGTCAGCAAACGACATCAGACTTTCACGTCACAACCGTCAGCAAACGATATCAGACTTTGACGTGACAAACATGAACAAATGACATCAGACTTTGATGTGGCAAACGTGAACGAATGACATCAGATTTCCCCTGACAAACGTCAGCAAATGACATCAGACTTTGACGTGACAAATTGACATCAGACTTTGACTTGATAAACATTCACAAATGATAGACTGATGTGAAAAAGATCAGCA
The DNA here is from genome assembly GCF_000517525.1 of Limulus polyphemus. Taxonomy (NCBI): domain Eukaryota; kingdom Metazoa; phylum Arthropoda; class Merostomata; order Xiphosura; family Limulidae; genus Limulus; species Limulus polyphemus. Next base: position 342 of record NW_013817694.1, read on the forward strand.
AATGATATCAGACTTTGACAAGAAAAACATCAGCAAATGATATCAGATTTGATGTTACAAACATCAACAAACGATATCAGACTTTGACGTGAGAAACATCAACAAACGATATCAGACTTTGACGTGAGAAAC
>NW_013817695.1:0-598 GCF_000517525.1 Limulus polyphemus
GAGAAAAGAAAGAAACAAGAAGAACTAGAAATAAACAAGAAGAGAGACTACAGCAGTGGTGGAGGAGAAAGAAAATAAACAAGAAGAGAGACTACAGCGGTGGTTGGAGGAGAAAGAAAATAAAGAAGAAGAGAGACTACAGCAGTGGTTGGAGGAGAAAGAAAATAAACAAGAAGAGAGATTACAGCAGTGGAAGGAGGAGAAAGAAAATAAAGAAGAAGAAAGTCTCCGACAATTGAAAGAAAGCCAGAGTACACAAATGGAAAACATTATTAAATTTCAAAGCGAATTAAATACATTAAAGAATGATTTACTGTCTTTGACACAAGGAGGATATATTAGCCATTGACCTAATCAGCCTCAGACAATGGGAAGCCCCTTCCAGACCTCGCAGCTAAACCCTAATGCAGACATCTTCAGTCCTGTTAGAAGTCACATCCCAGATATGAATGTCAGCAATACCGGTGATCAAGTACGAAGGAAGCCACAGGAATTCGATGGGAAGTCACCGTGGGAAGCATATAGAGCACAATTTGAGCTCCTGGCAAAGATGAATGGATGGACAGAGGAGCAGAAAGCAGTATATCTGGCAATGAAC
>NW_013817696.1:0-719 GCF_000517525.1 Limulus polyphemus
AATCTACATCCAATGTGTTTATTAACTCATATACTTACAACATATCTACATGTGTTTGTTTAAGACCGACTGGATTAAATAGGACCCAATAGCTAGTATCGTTCTATGACCCACTTTTGACTTTAGTCTGCAGCCAATATGTTAATTAACTCATATATTTAAAACATATATACATGTGTATGTTTAAGACCGACTGGATTAAATAGGACCCAATAGCTAGTATCGTTCTATGACCCACTGTTGACTTTAGTCTGGAGCCAGTTTGGTAATTAACTCATATATTTACAACATATCTACATGTGTTTGTTTAAGTCCGACTGGATTAAATAGGACGCAACAGCTAGTATCGTTCTATGACCCACTGTTGACTTTAGTCTGCAGACAATGTGTTTATTAACTCATATATTTACAGCATAGCTACATGTGTTTCCTTAAGTCCGACTGGATTAAATAGGACCCAATAGCTAGTATCGTTAACAAACTGGTTGCAGACTAAAGTCAACAGTGGGTCAAAGAAAATAGGACCCACTAGCTTGTATCGTTCTATGACCCACTGTTTACATTAGTATACAGCCAGTTTGTTAATTAACTCATATATTTACAACATATCTACATGTGTTTGTAACAGACCGACTGGATTAGTCGGTCTTAAACAAAATATTAAATAGGACCCCATAGCTAGTACCTTTCTTTGACCCACTGTTGACTTTAGTCTGCAA
>NW_013817697.1:0-1340 GCF_000517525.1 Limulus polyphemus
GTTACACCTAGGTGTTGATGGAGTAGTTGTACCAAGTAAGGCTAAAGATGAGTATGGTGGTTATAAATTCGGTAACTAGAGTTACACCTAGGTGTTCGTGGAGTGGCTGTACCAAATAACGCTAAAGATGAGTATGGGGTTATAAATCCGGTAACTAGAGTTAAACCTAAGTGTTCCTGGAGTTGTTGTACCAAGTAAGGCTAAAGATGAGTATGGTGGTTATAAATTCGGTAACTAGAATTACACCTAAGTGTTAATGGAGTAGTTTTACCAAATAACGCTAAAGATGAATATGGTGGTTATGAATTCGGTAACTAGAGTAACACCTAGGTATTAGTGGAGTAGTTGTATAGTTTTACCAAATAACGCTAAAGATCAATATGGTGGTTATAAATTCGGTAACTAGAGTAACACCTATGTGTTCATGGAGTAGTTGTACCAAGTAAGGCTAAAGATGAGACCAACTCCACGAACACCTAGGTGTAACTCTAATTACCGAATTTGTAACCACCATTCTCATCTCTAGCCTTATTTGGTACAACAACTCCACGAATACCTAGGTGTAACTCTAGTTACCGAATTTATAACCACCATACTCATCGTTAGCGTTATTTGGTACAACAACTCCACGAACACCTAGGTGTAACTCTAATTACCGAATTTGTAACCACCATTCTCATCTCTAGCATTATTTGGTACAACAACTCCACGAATACCTAAGTGTAACTCTAGTTACCGAATTTATAACCACCATACTCATCTTTAGCTTTACTTGGCACAACTACTCCATCAACACGTAGAACTCCTAGGTGTAACTCTAGTTACCGAATTTATAACCACCATACTCATCGTTAGCGTTATTTGGTACCGTGGAGTGGCCGTACCAAATAACGCTAAAGATGAGTATGGGGTTATAAATTCGGTAACTAGAGTTAAACCTAAGTGTTCCTTGAGTAGTTGTACCAAGTAAGACTAAAGATGAGTATGGTGGTTATAAATTCCGTAACTAGATTTACACCTAGGTGTTCATGGAGTAGTTGTACCAAGTAATGCTAAAGATGAGTATGGTGGTTATAAATTGGGTAACTAGAGTTACATATAGGTATTCGTGGAGTTGTTGTACCAAATAAGGCTAAAGAGAGTATGGTGGTTATATATTCGGTAACTAGAGATACACCTAGGTGTTTATGGAGTAGTTGTACCAAGTAACGCTACAGATGAGTATGGTGGTTATAAATACTGTAACTAGAGTTAACCTAGATGTTCATGGAGTAGTTGTACCAAGTAAGGCTAAAGATGAGTATGGTGGTTATAAATTGTGTAACTAGAGTTACACCTAG
>NW_013817698.1:0-1046 GCF_000517525.1 Limulus polyphemus
CAATCAGATAGATGTTGTAGTTTGTTTCTACAATCAGAGAGATGTTGTAGTTTGTTTCTACAATCAGATAGATGTTGTAGTTTGTTTCTCCAATCAGATAGATGTTGTAGTTTGTTTGTCCAATCAGATATATGTTGTAGTAGATGTTGTAGTTTGTTTCTACAGTCAGATAGAATCAGATATATGTTGTAGTTTGTTTCTACAATCAGAGAGATGTTGTAGTTTGTTTCTCCAATCTGATAGATGTTGTAGTTTGTTTCTACAATCAGATATATGTTGTAGTTTGTTTCTACAATCAAAGAGATGCTGTAGTTTGTTTCTATCTGATTGTAGAAACAAACTACAACATCTATCTGATTGGAGAAACAAACTACAACATATCTATCTGATTGGACAAACAAACTACAACATCTATCTGATTGGAGAAACAAACTACAACATCTATCTGATTGTAGAAACAAACTACAACATCTCTCTGATTGTAGAAACAAACTACAACATCTATCTGATTGTAGAAACAAACTACAACATCTATCTGATTGGAGAAACAAATTACAATATCTATCTGATTGGTAGATGTTGTAGTTTGTTTCTACAATCAGATAGATGTTGTAGTTTGTTTTTCCAATCAGATAGATATTGTAATTTGTTTCTCCAATCAGATAGATGTTGTAGTTTGTTTTTCCAATCAGATAGATATTGTAATTTATTTCTCCAATCAGATAGATGTTGTAGTTTGTTTATACAATCAGATAGATGTTGTAATTTGTTTCTACAATCAGATAGATATTGTAGTTTGTTTTTCCAATCAGATAAATGTTGTAGTTTGTTTGTCCAATCAGATAGATGTTGTAGTTTGTTTCTCCAATCAGATATATGTTGTAGTTTGTTTCTACAATCAGAGTGATGTTGTAGTTTGTTTCTACAATCAGATAGATGTTGTAGTTTGTTTCTACAATCAGAGAGATGTTGTAGTTTGTTTCTACAATCAGATATATGTTGTAGTTTGTTTCTACAATCAGAGAGATGTTGTAGTTTGTTTCTCC
>NW_013817699.1:0-471 GCF_000517525.1 Limulus polyphemus
CATCAAATGAGAACTCTGCTACAGCTATAAGGACCAAAGATTGAGTTAAGCATCAAATGAGAAATCTGCTACAGCTATAAGGACCAAAGATTGAGTTAAGCATAAAATGAGAAATCTGCTACAGCTACAAGGACCAAAGATTGAATTAAGCATCAAATGAGAAATCTGCTACAGCTATAAGGACCAAAGATTGAGTTAAGCATCAAATGAGAAATCTGCTACAGCCATAAGGACCAAAGATTGAGTTAAGCATCAAATGAGAAATCTGCTACAGCTATAAGGACCAAAGATTGAGTTAAGCATCAAATGAGAAATCTGCTACAGCTATAAGGACCAAAGATTGAGTTAAGCATCAAATGAGAAATCTGCTACAACTATAAGGACCGAGGACTGAGTTAAGCATCAAATGAGAAATCTGCTACAGCTATAAGGACCAAAGATTGAGTTAAGCATCAAATGAGAAATCTGCTA
>NW_013817700.1:0-473 GCF_000517525.1 Limulus polyphemus
ATTATTATTGTTTTCAGAAACTGTGAGTAAATTGAGTTTAATGTTTGAGTGTCTGGTTTGTCTTTAGGTGAAACGTATATACTTACTAGGGTTGTTGCTGGTGTCTTGTTAGTGTGGATATTACATAAAATAATTTCGTTTTGGGATTTTATGTTTATTTGTGGTATTGTTACATGTAGTTCTGTTTTGTATAATAAGCTTGTCCTCGTGTACCAGTTGTTTTATATCTATGTATTGATTTAAATCCTGGTATGCTAAAACGTGAGCCTTCCGTCAGTAGTGTTTCTTGTATACTAACTACATTAATGTTGTGTTTTTTATTCAGTTCATTTAGTTCGTATTTTTTGTGTGCTAGACCACCTTGTATGTTGATGTGTAGTATGTTTAGTGTCATTATGTGTAGTTAAAGTTAGTTATAAAAAGTGAAATGTGCTTACCTTCCTTCATTGACGATCCTGGATATCTTTCCTATA
>NW_013817701.1:0-473 GCF_000517525.1 Limulus polyphemus
GCTATCTTTACAAATGATTTTAATGCTGAATTTTATGCACAAAGCTAAGAAACATTACTTAATAGAATGAGAACACAGATTCAAGATCAAGGAATTTATATAGGATATGACGAATACTCGGGAGGATAGACGCTTTTTGTCTTTGATCTTGCACCCAATCTTTCTGTTGGAGATTCACACTTTAACTTGTGGAATCAGGGAAATTTACTAATTGAGGTAAGTTTGGTAGTTCCTTATCCAACACTATAAATGTTCCCCTCTATGCTGAATTCCAGTCCATTTTAGAAATTGATAAGCCTAGAAACGTCATAGCTAATATTTAATATGCTACGAACACTACAGAAATTTATTGACGCTTACAATATTTGTGTATGCGAAAGAAGCTTGTAAGTGTGTTTGCCAACAAACAACTATCTGACCATACAGAAAAACAGCTTTATATTATCAATTTGGTTTCTTTGTTTGTTTGTCGG
>NW_013817702.1:0-473 GCF_000517525.1 Limulus polyphemus
AAACTGTCATCTTCTCTTGGACTAGATAAGCTGGAAACTTCTCATGGACTATATAGACTGGCAACATCTCCTGGACTAGATAAACTGGCAACTTCTCCTGGACTATATAGACTGGCAACATCTCTTGGACTATATAGACTGGCAACATCTCATGGACTATATAGACTGGCAACATCTCATGGACTAGATACACTGGCAACTTCTCTTAGACTAGATAAACTGGTAACATCTCATGGACTATATAGACTGTCATCTTCTCTTGGACTATATAGACTGGCAACATCTCTTGGACTATATAAACTGGCAACATCTCTTGGACTATATAGACTGGCAACATCTCATGGACTATATAGACTGTCATCTTCTCTTGGACTATATAGACTGGCAACATCTCTTGGACTATATAGACTGGTAACATCTCATGGACTATATAGACTGGCAACATCTCTTGGACTATATAGACTGGCAACATC
>NW_013817703.1:0-472 GCF_000517525.1 Limulus polyphemus
CACATATAAAATGTCACTTACATTTCATATAGTGAGCAGATGTGGTTTGTAAATTCTTTGAGTAGTATTGTACCTTGGAATAACAAAATCCTGAGTCACGTACTTTTATAAAATGCCAGGTACTCACTGCATTTCTTTTGCTTATGAAAAGCTCGAATATGGTGACTTTTGAAAAATGTTCATGACTTAAAAAAAAGTTTGATTATAAAAATTTGCCTATCCAGCCAAAGTGATTAGATCATTGAATTGTTTGTTTGTTTGTTTTGAATTTCGCGCAAAGCTACACGAGGGCTATCTGCGCTAGCCGTCTATAATTTGGCAGTGTAAGACTAGAGGGAAGGCAGCTAGTCATCACCACCCACCGCCAACTCTTTTACCAACGAATAGTGGGATTGAACGTCACATTATAACGCCCCCACGGCTGAAAGGGCGAGCATGTTTGGTGTGATGGGGATTCGAACCCGCAACCTGC
>NW_013817704.1:0-473 GCF_000517525.1 Limulus polyphemus
ACTACTTCGTACAAATGTAATGATATCTATTAACGGCAATGAAAACAAAACAAAATCACACCATTTCGTACAAATGTAATGATATCCACTAACCGCAATGAAAACAAAACAAAATTCCACCACTTCGTACAAATGTAGTGATATGCAATGAAAACAAAACTTCTAATCAATATTGTGCTTAAAATCTGCAATAGAAACACTTGTACAAAAAGCTAATATATCATTGAAAATATTCCTAGATCTACTTCTAAATGAAAATAATAAGTTTCTTTTAAATTTGGTAATATATTGAATATAGGACTTTGTGAAGCACAGAACACACACTCAAAGGAAGAAGACGTGTCTTTTAAAAGTAGTTAACGCAGTTATTACGTTTGCTTCGTTTCTTAACTCTCCTACTTTGAGTGTCATCAGCAATTTTACTGTGTGGAAATTACTGATACTGTCTAAGTACCACAGCACTGTCTTCACGT
>NW_013817705.1:0-474 GCF_000517525.1 Limulus polyphemus
AACTCCATGAACACTTGGGTGTCACTCTAGTTATCGAATTTATAACCACCAAATTCATCTTTAGCCTTTTTTGGTACAACTACTCCATGAACACTTAAGTATAACTCTAGTTACGGAATTTATAACTACCATACTCATCTTTAGCCTTACTTGGTGCAACTACTCTACGAACACCTAGGTGTAACTCTAGTTACTGAATTTAAAACCAACATCCTCGTTTTAGCCTTACTTGGTACAACTACTCCATGAACACCTAGGTGTCACTCTAGTTACAGAATTTGTAACCACCATATTTATCTTTAGCGTTATTTGGTACAACAACTCCACGAGTACCTAGGTGTAACTCTAGTTAAATATATTATAACCACCCTACCCATCTTTAGACTTACTTGGCACAACTACTTCATAAACACCTAGGTGTAACTCTAGTTAAATATATTATAACCACCCTACCCATCTTTAGACTTACTTGGC
>NW_013817706.1:0-473 GCF_000517525.1 Limulus polyphemus
ATTATAATTAACATGAAGATAATAGTAAAGACTGAAATATTTTTCTTTTAAACAGAGATGTTCAGTTGTTGAACTTGGTTCATATCGGAAATCATACCTAAGGATCAAAACTGTCTGTTATCATGGATATTCCAGCACTTAATGCGGATAAGAAGCTGTTGCTGAGGTTGGTGTTTAATTTTATAACCGAGCGTTGTCATTAGAAACCAATAGGCAAGAATCGACTCGTATGCACTTTAAACAACAAGGAAGCCAGGATCGAAACATCTCCATCTCTGATCAGATAATACACAACGACTTGTATACACTTTAAACCACAAGGAAGCCAGGATCGAAACATCTCCATCTCTGATCAGATAATACACAACGACTTGTATACACTTTAAACCACAAGGTGGACAGGATCGAAACATCTCCATCTCTGATCAGATAATACACAACGACTTGTATACACTTTAAACCACAAGGTGGAC
>NW_013817707.1:0-471 GCF_000517525.1 Limulus polyphemus
TAAGTAATATTGCTCACATGATATTAGTAAACCCTTGTCAGTTTATATTTATCTTTATTGTAGTAATATCGCTCTCATGGTATTAGTAAACATTTGACAGTTTATATTTATCTTTATTGTAGTAATATCACTCTCATGGTATTAGTAAACACTTGACAGTTAAGATTTATAATTATTGTAGTAATATCGCTCTCAAGGTATTAGTAAACAGTTAACAGTTTATATTTATCTTTATTGTAGTAATATCGCCCTCATGGTATTAGTAAATATTTAACATTTAATATTTATCTTTATTGTAGTGATATCGCTTTCATGGTATCAGTAAATATTTGACAATTAATATTTATCTTTATTGTAGTAATATCGCTCTCATGGTATTAGTAGACACTCGACAGTTAATATTTATCTTTATTGTAGTGATATCGCACTCATGGTATTAGTAAATGTTTGATACTTAATATTTATTTTTAT
>NW_013817708.1:0-498 GCF_000517525.1 Limulus polyphemus
AAAAAGAAACAAGAAGAGAAATTACAGCAGTTGTTGGAGGAAAAAGAAAAGAAACAAGAAGAACGAAAAAATAAACAAGAAGAGAGACTATATCAGTGGTTGGAGGAGAAAGAAAATGAACAAGAAGAGAGACTACAGCAGTGGTTGGAGGAGAAAGAAAATAAACAAGAAGAAAGTCTACAACAGTTGAGAGAAAGCCAGCATACAAAAATGGAAAAAAAATTAGTAAATTTCAAAGTGAATTAAATACATTAAAGAATGGTTTACTGTCTTATACACAGGGAGGATATATTAACCATAGACCTAATCAGCCCCAGATGAGTGTCAGCAATAGAGGTGATCTAGTACGACGGAAGCCACAGTAATTCGATGGGAAGGCACTATAGGAAGCATATAGAGCACAATTTGAGCTCCTGGCAGAAATGAATGGATGGACAGAGTAGCAGAAAGCAGTGTACCTGGCAACAAGCTTGGAAGGGACAACCACTATAAATACTT
>NW_013817709.1:0-471 GCF_000517525.1 Limulus polyphemus
CTAATAGCCGAAGCTACAGTTGTAGCTTGCTGATTTGGTATTACATATGCCTCAGGCCACTTGGTGAAATAATCCATCACCACACAAATGTACCTGTTTCCAGCACGAGTTTGTGGCAAAGGACCAGCAATGTCAATGGCTACTCTTTCCATTGGTGCGCCAACTTGATATAACTTCATTGGAGCACGTCCCTGCTTGGGTCTCCTTTTAGCACAACATGTACTGCATGTCCTGCACCATTCTTCAACATCTTGCCTCATACCTATCCAGTAAAATATCTGTCGTAGGTGACTCAATGTCTTCTTAACTCCGAGATGTCCTCCTGTTAAACTATCATGGGACTGACGCAGCACAACTTCCCGTAACTTTCTAGATATAATTGTTTGCCAGGTCATCATTTTCCCATCTCTGGAGAAGAATACCATCTTCAAACTTCAAGCTAGACACCTTCTCCCAAGCAGGGCGCAAAAC
>NW_013817710.1:0-373 GCF_000517525.1 Limulus polyphemus
ACACCTGGACATCAGCAGGGTTGGCATTAGCAGTTCCTGGTTCATTGGTTTCAATGGAGGGCTTGAATCCACTGGCATCAGAGGTGTAAGATACTCGTCGGAAGAGACCGTTTGCATCTGTGTAAGAATAGCTGCCACTGACGGCGCCACTTCCATCTCCAGACTCCTGGCGAGCCTGGGTATTACCATCTTCGTCCTTGGTGTCGTAGCTGAAGTCGAAAGGCTGAGGCTTTTCCTGGTTGCAGAGAAAATTTGTGTTACAGCTTAATATCGTATTCGTTATTGCATAAAAATGAAACAAAATCCTTTAATGTTCATGTTTTAAGTTTCTTTCGATACCTTCAAACTATTTGAGACATGGGAAGCAAAGCCG
>NW_013817711.1:0-472 GCF_000517525.1 Limulus polyphemus
ATTCGCTAGTGTGTTGCGACAGCGTTGCGTCAACTGACGCTGCTAGCACGTGTTGAGCGTCTTAGAAGTTTCTAGAACAGGCAGTATTATCGTATATAAGTGCGCTAGACAGTGAGAGAGATAGACGGAGTCGAAGCAGTAGTGGAGACAGATGAGGCAGAGACGAAGCAGGCAGAGAGAAAGAAAGACAGCGATTACGGTCGGCGGGAACTGAGGATAGCAGACACAGAGATCGGAACTATAGTTTGTGGGGACGGACAATTAAGTCTAAGCGCGATAGAAAGTGAGTGAATTGTTGTGAACTATAGTGTGTGTAACTGTGAAAATTAAGTACATTACAAAGTTGTATTGAGGAAGAATAAACAAGTTTTATAAAGAAAGAACTTGTATCTTAGAAGAATTAACAAACAAACATACAAAGACGTAACAACGTGTTTCCGCATCCATTTCATTAGTAGTACTGTTAAACGTA
>NW_013817712.1:0-790 GCF_000517525.1 Limulus polyphemus
ATATGAAACTTTTATATATACTTTTGAATAACCAAACACTCATAAATTACTACATCAATACCTTAGAATTCTACTATAATTTAACAAACTTAGTAACTAAGATGTATTTGGGTCTTAAAAATGTGAAATTTTGAGCAGACTAAAAACAACCTACCTCATTGAAATCTTGGTTCAAAAGAAAAAAAATGGTGCTAGGTGTGTTATAAAGGCTGATAAAACCACTAGGGAGACATTCTGAGCTTCCGATTGACTCACCTCTTTCCATTTTTGGAAACTCTCCCTTATATACACTTACTTCTATATATGACATGAATAACGGGGTGCCACTGTGTTTGATTTATTACATGAGCAATATCTTAACAAATAGAAATGATAAGAGGCTCTTATTTTACATTCTAGCTTGTTAGTACCGGTAATTTGAGTTTTTAATTCGTTCGAAACTATAGACTTAGTATTTTGACTTCACAAACATCTAATTTGAACCAGTGCTGCATTCAACATACTACGTGACACAAAAAAAATCGATGTTTAACTGTGTTTTTTTAATACTTACCTTTAAACTAAGAAATTGAGTAATGTATAGAACTAAAATTTCAATTATAATCTACAGTTTGATACCAAACTTATTGAAATAAATTCATGAAATTGTAGTTCAATAAAATTTTGAATGCAAGTCAACAAACGCGATGACATGGCCTTTTACCCGTGACCTGTCTGGAAAGGGTTAACACCTGATGAAATTTACCCCTTTCATAATTTGCCTGAGATAACTAGGGCACCCTCCATGTTT
>NW_013817713.1:0-997 GCF_000517525.1 Limulus polyphemus
GTTCTCCGATAGATCAGTACCATATAAAGTCGATAGCTGTTTTTTCGTCTCAAGTGAGCAGACGTCATGTATACGTTTATTGACACTAAGTTTTGTTTTTAAATCTTGGATTTTTTACCAAAGAATTGTTCATTTGTAGCCTTGCAAATATTTTAGTGTGATTTAGATTGTGTTACGCTCTTACTCTGATCGTAAAGTAGTACTTTTAACGAACAGAACTACTGATTTGAATATGCCACCCGATAATGAAAGTTACTCAAATGACAACATTTATAAGTTTGTTTGTTTTAGTAGCGAAAGTATCCGGTTTCACTCGGATTATTAGGTTGATATATTATAAATGACAAGTTGAATGTGTGTATTCTTCACTGGGGTTATTAGGTTTTGAATTTCGTGATTTTTTGTGAGAGCAACCAAATAACCCGAAAGAAGCGAAGAAAGAATAATTTTTCCATGTGTTATTGATATAGTAACAAAGAGAAACTTGTTATGTTGAAATTTGGTATGAATCAATTCCTTATAGAAGCCCCTCGGTAGCACAGCGGTATGTTTTTGTTATTTACACTGCTACAAACCGGGTTTCGACACCAGTGGAGGGCAGAGCACAGATAGCCCATTGTGTAGCTTTGTGCTTAACTTCAAACAAACATAAAACCTGATAGAAACTGGTTGGTTTTATTTTGAATTTCGCGCAAAGCTACACGAGAGCTATCAGCGCTAGCCGTCCCTAATTTAGCAGTGAAACGGAAGGTAGCTAGTCATCATCACCCATTGCCAACTCTTGGGGTAGATTTTTGCTAACGAATTTGGGGATTCACCGTCACATTATAACGAACCCTCGACTGAAAGGGCGAGCATGTTTGGTGAAACGGGCATTCGAACCCGCAGATTGACGGTTATTAGGTTGATAGTGTATGTATTCTGAAATCATTTTAGCATAAAAGTATAACCTGTATATTGTCTGAGTGTCTGTGATTTATATTTGTAATATAAGGAA
>NW_013817714.1:0-471 GCF_000517525.1 Limulus polyphemus
TAACAGCTCCCCAAACCATCACGCCAAACCACCATGCTTCACAGTTGGCTGCAATCTGTTGAGCCAAAACTCTTGGTGAGGCATTCACCAGACCCATATCCTTCCACTGTCCGAAAATTGAGTGAATCTTGATTCGTCTGAGACCAATACGATCTTCCAAAAGTCCAGAGGCTTGGTCATCATATCACTTGCCCACATCTTTCGTCTGACTATGTTGGCAGGTCTTAATAAGGGCTTATGTCTAGCTGCTCTGCAACGATAACCCAATCTGTGGAGAATTCGTTGAACAGATTTTGGGCTCATCCCACCAACTTTGGCCACTTCTGCAGTCGTTAATTTGGGATCCATTTCGATGCTCCTCTTGACAGCCCTTTTTGTCCTCTCCGATGGACCAGGAAGACCCAGACGCTGCTCAGTTGTTTCCTGAATTGCACGATGATTCTGTTGACTGTCAAAAGCGGGATTCCCAAA
>NW_013817715.1:0-1060 GCF_000517525.1 Limulus polyphemus
TCTTAGCATTATTTGGTACACCAATTCCACGAACACCTAGGTGTAACTCCAGTTACACAATTTGTAACCATCATACTCATCTTTAGCCTTATTTGGTACAACTACTCCATGAACACCTAGGTGTAACTCTAGTTACAGTATTTATAACCACCATACTCATCTGTAGCCTTACTTGGTACAACTACTACATAAACACCTATTTGTATCTCTAGTTACCGAATATATAACCACCATACTCTCTTTAGCGTTATTTGGTACAACTACTCCACGAATACCTAGATGTAACTTTAGTTACCGAATTTATAACCACCATACTCATCTTTAGCCTTACTTGGTACAACTACTCCATGAACACCTAGGTGTAACTCTAGTTACGTAATTTATAACCACCATACTCATCTTTAGCCTTACTTGGTAAAACTACTCCATTAACACTTAGGTGTAACTCTAGTTACCGAATTTATAAACACCATATTCATCTTTATCCTTACTTGGTACAACTACTCCATGAACGTAAGGCTAAAGATGAGTATGGTGGTTATAAATTAGGGAACTAGAGCTACACCTAGGTGTTCGTGGAGTTGTTGTACCAAATAATGCTAAAGATAAGTATGGGTTATACATTCAGTAACTAGAGTTACACCTAGGTGTTGATGGAGTAGTTGTACCAAGTAAGGCTATAGATGAGTATGGTGGTTATAAATTCGTTAACTAGAGTAACACCTAGGTATGGAGTAGTTGTGCCAAATGTTCGCCTAGGTGTAACTCTAGTTACAGAATTGATGACCACCATACTCATCTTTAGCCTTACTTGGTACAAGTACACCATGAACACTTAGGTTAACTCTAGTTACAGTATTTATAACCACCATACTCATCAGTAGCCTTACTTGGTACAACTACTCCATAAACACCTAGGTTTATCTCTAGTTACTGAATATATAACCACCATACTCTCTTTAGCGTTATTTGGTACAACAACTCCACAAAAGCTAGACGTAACTCTAGTTACCGAATTTATAACCACCATACTCATCTTTAGCTTTACCTGGCACAACTA
>NW_013817716.1:0-851 GCF_000517525.1 Limulus polyphemus
ATACCTTGACCACACTAAAAACATGTCATCTACGTACCTTAACCACGCTAAAAAAGTGTCATCTACATACCTTCATCACACTAAACGTTTCATCAAATATAGAAGATAACGTAACCTGTTTGAGCTGACTTTTTCTACATTGTTATCCATTAGTGATGTTTAATTCAACTGAATTAGGGATAACAGTTCGAAATGAAATATAGTAGAAACGAAGATTTTTATCACATCTGTATACAGAGTCACGTAACCATTTTAGAAGGCAACATTGACTTGAAAACATATTAAACAATATACCAAAGAGACTGTGGTGGTAATGTATAGAAGTGATTATAAAATTTCTTCTCTGTAAATGTTACACCTTGTGAAATTAGTAAAGTAGAAATGATCATGAAACAAGTTTAAAAGGTAAAATTTGTAAGGTTTTAATTGTTACTGTTTTGAATTACTTTCCACCATTACTATAAATATGACAAAAATGTCTACTTACAAAGTCCGGTCTTATTTCTTTCTTGTTGTGTAAAAGGATTCTTGCGAAAATTTAGAAATTGTTTTAATAAAAAAAGCTTTATCGTCACTCCAAGTAACACACCTAAATTAAGAAACACAGTTCACTAAGATGGAAATAACATTTACTAAAATTATTTTTATTCTCATATAAACATTGTTCAAACTGTGCGCATGCTCACTATTTAGTAAGTTTAGATATACAGGTATACAAATGTAAAACGTGTGTCTAAAACAGATGTTTTTTAATGTATGAGTTACCTATATTGTACTTTTACCCTTTTATACAAGTACCGCTACATAGTAGAACACATACACACACAAAAGTAAATATTTATTAATTGTTT
>NW_013817717.1:0-488 GCF_000517525.1 Limulus polyphemus
GTGATTTATAATAAGGTAATAATATAACAAGTCTTTAAACAAGTTCATATTCTCGGGGTTTATAATAAGGTAATAATAGAACAAATCTTTAAACAAGTTCACATTCTTAGATTTATAATAAGGTAATAATATAACAAGTCTTTAAACAATTTCATATTCTTGGGGTATATAATGTGGAAATAATATAACAAGTCTTTGAACAAGTTCATATTCTTAGGGTTTATGATGAGTTAGTAATATAACAAGTCTTTAAACAATTTCAATTTATCGGGGTTTATAATAAGGTTATAATATAACAAGTCTTTAAACAAGTTCATATTCTTAGGGTTAGTAATGAGGTAATAATATGTCAAGTCTTTAAACAAGTTCATGTTCTTGGGGTTATAATAAATTAATAATATAACAAGTATTTAAACAAGTTCATATTCTCGGGATTTATATTAAGGTAATAATATAACAAGTCTTTAAACATCTTCATATCCTCGGGG
>NW_013817718.1:0-473 GCF_000517525.1 Limulus polyphemus
CAGAAAGCAGTATATCTGGCAACGAGCTTGAAAGGACAACCACTGGAAATACTTGGACAGTTTTCAGCAGACGACAGGCACAACTATAGAGCACTGGTAGCGGCTCTAGAACTCAGGTACGGAACCCAGAATCAGTCAGAAGTCTACAGGGCTAGGTTTAGGACGAGAATCCGTGCTAAAGGGGAGAGTCTGCAAGAGCTGGCACAAGACTTGGAAAGCATGGCACACAAGGCCTACCCAACTGCACCACCTGATCTCCTCAAGTTGTTGCTGAGGGATCAGTTCGTAGATGCCTTGGACAGCCCACAACTTAAGATACAAGTGAAGCAAGAACACTCCTCTACCATGCAGGATGCAATGGCTAGAGCTCTCGAATTTGAATCCTATGTTAAATCCAGCACAGAGGTACCAAGGTTGGTACAGTCATCTGGATTCAAGGCCAGAAAAGGTCAGCTTTCAGAGAGGTTTGAGGG
>NW_013817719.1:0-391 GCF_000517525.1 Limulus polyphemus
ATCAATACTGTGTACTGCCAATAAGAAGACACATAATTTAATAATACTGTGTCCTGTCAATAAGAAGATAAAGGATTTATCAACACTGTATAATGTCAAAAAGAAGGCACAAGATTTAACGATACTGTGTACTATCATAACAAGTCATAAGATTTAATGATACTGTGTACTATCAATAACAAGCCAAAAGATTTAACGATACTGTGTACTGTCAATAAAAACACACAATATTTAAAAATACTGTGTCCTGTCAATAAGAAGATACTGTGTAACTGTCAATAAGAAGACAATAGATTTAACAATACTATGTACTATCAAAAAGAAGACAAGATTTAACGAATACTATGTAATGTCAATAAAAAGACACAAGATTTAACAATACTGTAGTCCT
>NW_013817720.1:0-627 GCF_000517525.1 Limulus polyphemus
CTGTAAATATACATATAGTGATTAATTACCTTTATAGTGGTGATTTTCTAAACTAAACTATAAAACGTACTGTAAATATACATATGACAGTTAATTACCTTTATAGTGGTAATTGTGTAAAACTAAACTATAAAAAATACTGTAAATATACATATAGTAGTTAATTACCGTTATAGTGGTAATTTTGTAAAACTAAACTATAAAACTTACTGTAAATATACATATAATAGTTAATTACCTTTATAGTGGTAATTTTGTAAACTAAACTATAAAATGTACTGTAAAAATACATATGGTAGTTACTTAGCTTCATAGTGGCAATTTTGTAAAACTAAATTAAAAAATGTACTGTAAATATACATATTGTAGTTAATTACCTTCATAGTGGTAATTTTGAAAAACTAAACTATAAAACTTACTGTAAATATACATATAGTAATTAATTACCGTTATAGTGGTAATTTTGAAAAATTACTGTAAAGGTAATTAACTACCATATGTATATTTACAGTATGTTTTATAGTTTAGTTTTACAAAATTACCACTATAAAGGTAATTAACTACCATATCTATATTTACAGTACATTTTATAGTTTGGTAATTTTGTAAACTAAACTATAAAACGTA
>NW_013817721.1:0-919 GCF_000517525.1 Limulus polyphemus
AGTACACAGTATCGTTAAATCTTGTGTCTTCTTATTGACAGTATACAGTATTGATAAATCTTGTATCTTCTTATTGACATGACACAGTATTGTTAAATCTTTTGTCTTCTTATTGACAGTACACAGTATTGACAAATCCTGTATATTCTTATTGAAAGGACACATTATTGATAAATCTTGTGTCTTCTTATTGACAGTACACAGTATTGATAAATCCTTTATCTTCTTATTGACAGGACACAGTATTGTTAAATCTTGTGTCTTCTAATTGAGAGTACACAGTGTTGATAAATCCTGTATCTTCTTATTGACAGGACACAGTATTTTTAAATCTTGTGTCTTTTTATTGACAGTACACAGTATCGTTAAATCTTGTGGCTTGTTATTGATAGTACACAGTATCATTAAATCTTATGACTTGTTATGATAGTACACAGTATCGTTAAATCTTGTGTCTTCTTATTGACAGTATATCCTGTCAGTAAGAAGATAAAGGATTTATCAATACTGTACAATATTGTTAAATTTTGTCCAATACTGTGTATTGTCAATTAGCAGACACAAGATTTATCAATAATGTGTCCTGTCAATAAGAAGATACAGGATTTATCAATACTGTGTCTTGTCAATAAGAAGATACAAGAAATATCAATACTGTGTACTGTCAATAAGAAGACACAAAATTTAACAAAATTGTATCCTGTCATTAAGAATATACATGATTTATCAATACTGTGTACTGTCAATAAGAAGACACAAGATTGAACAATACTGTGTCCTGTCAATAAGAAGATACAGGATTTATCAATACTGTGTCCTGTCAATTAAAAGATACAGGATTTATCAATACTGTGTACTGTCAATAAGAAGTTAAATCTTGTCTTCTTATTGATAGTATATAGTATCGTTAATTCTTGGG
>NW_013817722.1:0-474 GCF_000517525.1 Limulus polyphemus
ACGATCACTTAAAAGTAATTCTATCTTTGTACATGTAAACATATTGATATTTTTCTTCTATTCAACTTAGATATAAAAAATCATTTATATTAAGAATTTGATCTCACACAGAATCAATCATCAAATTGATGAGCTTGTTTCTTTTTAAAAGACATTTCACAATATTAAATTTCAGAAATAATAAAAAAACAGTTTCTGGAATCTAATGCAGACATTCTCCTCAACAACTATGCTGAAAAAATATCTTTATCTGAACAGTAACACTGTTGGAATCAAAATACAAAGCCAAATTATTTTTGGTATGTGACATTTTTGAAATAGCTCTTCTTAATTGATAACTCTTGACTTCTTTAAATGTTCGTTATGGTAGCTTGATTATGTATATACTACAAACTAATATAACAGATCAAACATGTATAAATGAAATTTTTGAAAAGTTGTGACTAATATAATTTTCATCTACACTGAGTAGTC
>NW_013817723.1:0-473 GCF_000517525.1 Limulus polyphemus
TAATCTTGCATTTATTATAATTAAATGTCATCTGCCATTTATTTGCCCAACTCACTAAATGATCTAAATCCTTTTGTAAATCAGCAGCATCCTCTTCACATCCAGCAACACTTAAAACTTTAATTCATCACCAAATTTAAATAATTTATTGACTATTCCTTCATAGATGTCATTTATGTGAATCAGAAAGAGCAAAGGTCCTAAGATTGAGCCCTGAGGTACCCCACTTGTGACATTAATCCAGTTTAACTGAACTCTGTTTGTAACAACCCTCTGCTTTCTTCCATCTAGCCACTCTTCTATCTAATTTGTTAACTTATCACTCACACCTATAGAGATAATTTTTTTTTACAGGCCTTTTATGTGGCACCTTGTGAAATGCTTTCTGAAAATCCAGATACACCAAATCTACACTCTTACCCTCATCTACACAGGCAGTAACCTTTTCAATAAATGTCAATAGATTTGTAATG
>NW_013817724.1:0-472 GCF_000517525.1 Limulus polyphemus
TTCACATGATGTCAGCTAACATGTGGTCAAGTAGTGTTGAATGTTTTACATGATGTCAGCTAACATGTGGTCAAGTAGTGTTGAATGTTTTACATGATGTCAGCTAACGTGATGTTAAGTAGTATTGAATGTTTTACATGATGCCAGCTAACATGTGATGTTAAGTAGTATTGAATGTTTGCATGATGTCAGCTAACATGTGATGTTAAGTAGTATTGAATGTTTTACATGATGCCAGCTAATATGTGATGTCAAGTAGTATTGAATGGTTTACATGATGTCAGCTAACATGTGATGTCAAGTAGTATTGAATGGTTTACATGATGTCAGCTAACATGTGATGTCAAGTAGTGTTGAATGTTTTACATGATGCCAGCTAACATGTGATGTCAAGTAGTGGTGAATGTTTTACATGATGCCAGCTAATATGTGATGTCAAGTAGTATTGAATGTTTGCATGATGTCAGCTAAC
>NW_013817725.1:0-474 GCF_000517525.1 Limulus polyphemus
GTGTATTCTTATTGACAATACACACTATCGTTAAATCTTGTTTCTTCTTATTGACAGTACACAGTTTCGTTAAATCTTGTGTCTTTTATTGATAGTACACAGTATTGTTAAATCTTGTGTCTTCTTATTGGCAGTACACAGTTTTGTTAAATCTTGTGTCTTCTTATTGACAGTACACAGTATCGTTAAATCTTGTGTCTTCTTATTGACAGTACACATTATCGTTAAATCTTGTGTCTTTTTATTGATAGTACACAGTATTGTTAAATTTTGTGTCTTCTTATTGACAGTACACAGTATCATTAAATCTTGTGTCTTCTTATTGACAGTACACAATATTCTTAAATCTTGTGTCTTCTTATTGAGAGTACACAGTATCGTTAAATCTTGTGTCTTCTTATTGACAATACACACTATCGTTAAATCTTGTTTCTTCTTATTGACAGTACACAGTATCGTTAAATCTTGTGTCTA
>NW_013817726.1:0-473 GCF_000517525.1 Limulus polyphemus
CCCAACCCAACTCCATAATCTTGTGTTGTGTCAAACGTGCCACATGTGGTCATGCATTGTCGTGGAGAAGAAGAACACCTTTCCGATTAACGAGTGAACGGCGTTTCTGTTGAAGGGCTTGATTTAAACGTTCCAGTTGCTGGTTATAGATCTCTGAATTGACAGTTCGCTGTGGATTGAGGAGTTCGAAATGAATTACTCCTTTGATGTCCCACCAAATGCAAAGTCCAGGTTTTGGGGGCCGGAAGTGGTTTTTGTCTAGGACTGAGCCATTGTTTTTGGTGTTTAATATTCGCATAGAGAACCCATTTTTCATCACCGGTGACAATTCTGTCCAAAAATGGTCCACGCGCATTACGCTCTAGAAGAGACGAAGCAACGTTCGAAACGATGATCATGGGAGAGCTCGTGAGGCACCCAAGCACCTGTTTTATGGAGTTTTCCATAGTCCTTAGGTGTTTACGTATTGTTTC
>NW_013817727.1:0-471 GCF_000517525.1 Limulus polyphemus
CTAGTTTTGTCCAAGTGTGGATAATTCTTGAGCTGGTTTCTGGAACAAAAGGTAAACTGTAGTGTAATGTACTGTTCAGAATACATCAACAAAATGAACAACATTGTTACACGTTTATGCCTTAGGATGGACCTCCAAGGCCTATGGGAATCATGCTAATTTTTGTTTTCTTGCACAACATGGCCTTTCCTGTTTCCTATCTACATCAGAAAAGTTTCCTCTCTGGGATATTCATATTCCTATTACATGGGGCTCCAAGTTTCACCACAACATAAGTGTTCATAACCCATGTACTATAGTTAGGGGAGACCGAGGCTATTTGTTACAGGGGCAATTTGATACAGTGCCTCTAGCTCTTGTTGAGATTAATAGACGGCGATAGTTCACGGACCATCGAACACAGCTTTGTTTTAATGGCGACATGAATAAGATCAGTCACGAAATGAAAAAGGTATGTACATTTTCTGTTTT
>NW_013817728.1:0-462 GCF_000517525.1 Limulus polyphemus
CGTATGGATGTTGCTTCGTTTCTTCTGGCGCGTAATGAACCATTTTTTGACAGAATTGTCACCGCTGATGAAAAATGGATTCTCTATGCAAATATTAAACGTCAGAAACAATGGCTCAGTCCTAGACAAACCACTTCTGACCCCAAAACCTGGACTCCATCCGCAGAAAGAGATGTTTTGCATTCCAGTAGGACATCAAAGGAGTAATTCATTTCGAACTCTTCAATCCACAGCGAACTATCAATGAAGAGATCTATAGTCAGCAACTGGAATGTTTAAATCAAGCCGTTCATCAGAAACGACCTTCACTCGTCAATCGGAAAGGTGTTCTTCTCCTCCACGAGAATGTACGTCCACATGGGGCATGTTTGATGCAAAACAAGATTTTAAAGTTGGGTTGGGAAATTCTCCTCCACCCACCATATTCTCCAGATATGGCACCTTCAGATTACCATCTTAATG
>NW_013817729.1:0-473 GCF_000517525.1 Limulus polyphemus
TACTACACTACTCTCTGTCACCTAATTATTGTACTGGTAAATAATTTAACTAATATTTTAAGTACTACCTTATACAACTATACAACACATTGAACACAATCGATATTACCATAACATACTACACTATTCTTTGTCACCTAATTATTGTACTGGTAAATAATTTAACTAATATTTTAAGTACTACCTTATACAACTATACAACACATTGAACACAATCGATATTACCATAACATACTACACTATTCTCTGTCACCTAATTATTGTACTGGTAAATAATTTAACTAATATTTTAAGTACTACCTTATACAACACATTGAACACAATTGATATTACCATAACATACTACTGTCACCTAATTATTGTACTGGTAAATAATTTAACTAATATTTTAAGTACTACCTTATACAACTATACAACACATTGAACACAATCGATATTACCATAACATACTACTGTCACCTAATTATTGTACT
>NW_013817730.1:0-472 GCF_000517525.1 Limulus polyphemus
TATTCCACACTATACTATGTCTAATTCAACAAATCCTCCCCCATATAATTATTTTGTGATTAAAAAAGACATCTCATATTTCACACTATACTACGTCTAATTCAACAAATCCTCCCCATATAATTATTTTGAGATTAAAAAAGACATCTCATATTCCACACTATACTACGTCTAATTCAACAAATCCTCCCCATATAATTATTTTGAGATTAAAAAAGACATCTCATATTCCACACTATACTACGTTTAATTCAACAAATCCTCCCCATATAATTATTTTGAGATTAAAAAAGACGTCTCATATTCCACACTATATTACGTTTAATTCAACAAATTCTCCCCACATAATATTTTGAGATTAAAAAAAAGCATCTCATATTCCACAATATACTACGTCTAATTCAACAAATCCTCCCCATGTAATTATTTTGAGATTAAAAAAAGACATCTCATATTCCACACTATACTACGT
>NW_013817731.1:0-473 GCF_000517525.1 Limulus polyphemus
CTATGATATTATTCAGATAGAGACCATGATAAACAGATACTATGATATTATTTATATAGATGCCATGATAAACAGATAATATGATATTATTCAGATAGAGGCCATGATAAACAGATAATATGATATTATTGAGATAGAGGCCATGATAAACTGATAATATGATATTATTCAGATAAAGGCCATGATAAACAGATACTATGATGTTATTCAGATAGAGACCATGATAAATAGATAGTATGATATTATTTATATAGAGACCATGATAAACAGATACTATGATATTATTCAGATAGAGGCCATGATAAACAGATAATATGATATTATTCAGATAGAGGCCATGATAAACAGATAATATGATATTATTTATATAGAGACCATGATAAACAGATAATATGATATTATTTATATAGAGACCATGATAAACAGATACTATGATATTATTTATATAGAGGCCATGATAAACAGATAATATG
>NW_013817732.1:0-474 GCF_000517525.1 Limulus polyphemus
AAAGTTGACAGATATTAGTGTAATAAGGACTAAAAAAACCGTAATCAAAGTAGAAAAATCCTAAACAAGAAGGAATAGAAAGACCGTCAACAAAGTCGAAAAAATCTAGTGTAAGAAGGACTCAAAAGACCGTTATCTAAGTCGACAAAATTAAGTGTAAGAAGGAGTAAAAAGATTGTTATCAAAGTCGAAAAGATCTAGTGTAACAAGAACTAAAAAGACCGTTATCAAATTCGACAAAATCTAGTTTAAGAAAGACTAAAAAGCCACTATGAACTTCAAAAAAATTAGTGTAAGAAGAATTAAAAAGCTGTTATCAAAGTCGAAAAAATCTCGTTTAAGAAGGACTGAATAGACCGTTACAAAGTCGACAAAATTTGTGTAATAACGACTAAAAAGTCCGATGTCAAAGTCGAAAAAATCTTAAGTAAGAAGGAATAAAAATACCGTTATCAAAGGCGACAAAATCTAGTG
>NW_013817733.1:0-473 GCF_000517525.1 Limulus polyphemus
TTGCCATGCCCCCGCAGGTGAGATTGTGTCATCCATGGTCACAAAAAATTGCTTAAAGAACATCAAAATGTGGTGGATAAATTAAAAATGGGTGAATCGGCTTTGGCGGAACATCTGGCGAATTCTACACACTTATTATTGACTGGGATAATGTAAAAATACTTAAACAGGTAACGGAAAAAGATGAACTAATCATAAGAGAATCCTTAAAAATTGTTCAAAACGAAATGAATATAAATAGAGATTTAGGCCCAGCAAGCCACGGAAGGTACCATAAACACATCTGTTGAAGTGATGGTCTCGAAACATTCTGAGGTACCACAAACACATCTGTTGAAGTGATGGTCTCAAAACATTCTGAGGTACCACAAACACATCTGTTGAAGTGATGGTCTCGAAACATTCCGAGGTACCACAAACATATCTGTTGAAGTGATGGTCTCGAAACATTCTGAGGTACCACAAACACATCT
>NW_013817734.1:0-473 GCF_000517525.1 Limulus polyphemus
TTTTGCTTTGTATATAGGTTTGTTATGGAAGGGTTCGAGAACGAAGACATACCTTATGGGTAGGTGATCACTGTGTATATCATAACCTACACTGAAATTTATACATTTGTAATGAGCATATGCATAAATCTAGGATGTCGCTGGTGTTGTATGAGAGACTTGTTTGTGTTGGTGTATCATCATTCAACAACACACAGTCACTATATTCCAGGAACTTATATAGTTTTCTTCCATTTGCAGTTTCATTTGTGTTGTTCCACATCCAAATACTACATGTTTACTATTGATGTCTTGTATTATAACCAGATTATCGTTATGTTGATGTAGTTTAGTTAGTAAATATATATCTGTAGTTCTTGTAGGAGAACAATAAATACCTGCAGATGTGATGCGCATTATCATTTGAAGTAGGCTTTTATTACTATTGTTACGTCTCCGTTTCGTTAATTGATTTTTCCGTAACTTCGTTCCAA
>NW_013817735.1:0-557 GCF_000517525.1 Limulus polyphemus
AATGCTAAAGAACTGAATTTATAACCAACCTATTCGAACTAGAGTTACACCTAGTTGTTCGTGGAGCTGTTGTACCTAATAACGCTAAAGAAGAGTAAGGTGGTTATAAATTCGGAAACTAGAGTTACACCTAGGTGTTCATGGAGTAGTTGTACCAACTAAAGCAAAAGATGAGTATGGTGGTTATAAATTCGGGAACTAGAGTTACACCTAGGTGTTCGTGGAGCTGTTGTACCAAATAACGTCAAAGATGAGTATGGTGGTTATAAATTCGATAAATAAAGTGACACCTAAGTGTTCTTGGAGTAGTTGTACCGAGTAAGGCTAAAGAGGAGAATGGTGGTTATAAATTCTGTAACTAGAGTTACACCTAGGTGTTCATGGAGTACTTTTACCAAGTAAAGCTAAAGATGAGTATGGTGGTTATAAATTCGGTAACTAGAGTTACACCTAGGTTTTCGTGGAGTTTTTGTACCAAATAACGCTAAAGATGAGTATGGGGCTACACATTCAGTAACTAGAGTTACACCTAGGTGTTCAAAGAGTAGTTGTTCCAA
>NW_013817736.1:0-880 GCF_000517525.1 Limulus polyphemus
ACACAGTATTGTTAAATCTTGTCTCTTCTTATTGATAGTATACAGAATTTTTAAATATTGTGTCTTATTATTGATAGTACACAGTATCGTTAAATCTTGTGTCTTATTGACAGCACACTGTATTGTTAAATCTAGTGTCTTCTTATTCACAAAACAGAGTATTGTTAAATCTTGTGTCTTCTTATAAACAGTAAATAGAATCGATCAATCATGTGGCTTGTCAGTATCATTAAATCTTGTAGCGTTTTATAGACAGTACACATTATCCTTAAATCTTTTGGCTTGTTTGTGATAGTACACAGTATCGTTAAATCTTGAGTGTTCTTATTGAGAATACACAGTATCGTTAAATCTAGTGTCTTCTTATTGACAGTACACAGTATTGTTAAATCTTGGGTCTTCTTATTGACAGTACACAATATCGTTAAATCTGGTGTCTTCTTATTGACAGTAAACAGTATCGTTACACCTTGTGAATTCTTATTGTTAGTACACAGTATTGTTAAACTTGTGTCTTCTTATTGATAGTACACAATATCGTTTAATCTTGTGTGTTCTTATTGATAGTACACAGCATCGTTAAATCTTGTGTCTTCTTATTGATAGTACACAGTATTGTTAAATGTTGTGTCTTCTTATTGACAGTACACAGTATCGTTAAATCTTGTTTGTTCTTATTGACAGTACACAGTATTGTTAAATCATGTGTGTTCTTATTGACAGTACAAAGTATCGATAACCCTTGTGTCTTCTTAATGATAGTACACAGTATTGTTAAATCTAGTGTCTTCTTATTGACAGTACACAGTATTGTTAAATCTTGGGTCTTCTTATTGACAGTACACAATATCGTTAAATCTGGTGTCTTCTTATTGACAGT
>NW_013817737.1:0-473 GCF_000517525.1 Limulus polyphemus
TGTTACACCTAGGAGTTCATGGAGGAATTGTACCAAGTAAAGCTAAATATGAGTATGGTGGTTATAAATTCGGTAACCAGAGTTACACCTAGGTGTTCATGGAGTAGTGTAACAAGTAAGGCTAAAGATGAGTATGTTGGTTATAAATTCGGTATCTATAGTTATACATAGGTGTTCATGGAGTAGTCGTGCCAAGCAAGGCTAAAGATGAGTATGGTGGTTATAAATTCTGTAACTAGAGTTACACCTAAGTGTTCATGGAGTAGTTGTACCAAGTAAGCCTAAAGATGAGTATGGTGGTTATAAATTCGGAAACTAAAGTTACACCTAGGTGTTCATGGAATAGTTGTACAAAGTAAGGCTAAAGATGAGTATGGTGGTTATAAATTCTATATATAGAGTTACACCTAGGAGTTCGTGGAGTTGTTGTACCAAATAACGCTAAAGATTAGTATAGGGGTTAAACATTCGGT
>NW_013817738.1:0-473 GCF_000517525.1 Limulus polyphemus
GTGGACCTGTTAACAGGACGACCACCTTATGAAGAGTTGCCTGAAAATGTGTCAGAGTTTGTGAAAGTGTTATCGGAAAGGATGGATAATATTCACCATCAAATGCGTTCAAACTTGAAAACGTCTGCTAATTCGATGAAATTATCTTATGCTAAGAGATCTACTGAAGTTAGTTTTGTACCAGGAGACAAGGTGTGGTTGTATAATCCCAGGAAGACCAAAGGGAAGTCTCCCTTTGGTGTCTTCACCATGGGAAGGCCCATATGACATAGTGGATCATCTCTCAGACGTTACTTTCCGAATAAAATGTGGTCGGCGAGGTAAGCCAAAGGTGGTGCATGCCAAGAGGCTTTGGCGTTATCACGGTCCAGGACATTTCAGTTGGGACGAAGTGAACAATGGAACAACTGACACTGCTGAAGATATGTCACCTGAAAAAGCCACTGTCGAAGAAGAAACTCTACTCGGTTTTG
>NW_013817739.1:0-888 GCF_000517525.1 Limulus polyphemus
GGTCATGTATGCCGTGTTATGTGTATAAGTTGTGACGAAACTTGTTTCTTCACAGGTCATGTATGTTGTGTTATATGTATAGGTAGTGACGAAGCTTGTTTCTTCACAGATCGTGTATGCCGTGTTATATGTATGGGTAGTGACGAAGCTTGTTTCTTAACAGGTCATGTATGCTGTGTTATGTGCATGGGTAGTGAAGAAGCTTGTTTCTTCACAGGTCATGTATGCCGTGTTATATGTATGGGTAGTGAAGAAGCTTGTTTCTTCACAGGTCATGAATGCCGTGTTATATGTATAAGTTGTGACGAAACTTGTTTCTTCACAGGTCATGTATGCTGTGTTATGTGTATAAGTTGTGACGAAACTTGTTTCTTCACAGGTCATGTATGTTGTGTTATATGTATAGATAGTGACGAAGCTTGTTTCTTCACAGGTCATGTATACTGTGTTATGTGTATGGGTAGTGAAGAAGCTTGTTTCTTCACAGGTCATGTATACTGTGTTATATGTATGGGTAGTGAAGAAGCTTGTTTCTTCACAGGTCATGTATGCTGTATTGTGTGTATAAGTTGTGACGAAACTTGTTTCTTCACAGGTCATGTATGCTGTGTTATGTGTATAAGTTGTGAACGAAACTTGTTTCTTCACAGGTCATGTATGCTGTGATGTGTATAAGTTGTGACGAAACTTGTTTCTTCACAGGTCATGTATGCTGTGTTATATGTATGGGTAGTGACGAAAGCTTGTTTCTTCACAGATCGTGTATGCCGTGTTATATGTATGGGTAGTGACGAAGCTTGTTTCTTAACAGGTCATGTATGCTGTGTTATGTGCATGGGTAGTGAAGAAGCTTGTTTCTTCACAGGTCATGTATGCCGTGTTATATGT
>NW_013817740.1:0-503 GCF_000517525.1 Limulus polyphemus
ACTAGAAAGAAAACTTTATATTGTTCGTAAGTTTATGAAACTTTTGTTTATGAATCGTTATTTGTAATAACTATTCGTAATAATGGTTATTAAATATTGTACTGTTGTGTGTGTATATTAAAACGTATTTGCGTTAAAAACGAAGACGACGTGTATTAATCTAGTTGGCAAATATCGTAAATTGACTAATATATCGCCATTTATTTAAATACTAAATCCAAAGTACAACTTAACTACTAAATTTAGATTATTTAACTCGGCTTCGGACTATTCAAAATTATAATACATAACAATTGGATAACTAACAATACCCAGGTGCACACCCTCAGTGTCCATTTAGTATGGGTGCAAAATTTCAGGTTTCTAAGTTATTTCCTCTTGAATTTATGGCAGTCACACGCAGAGACCAACAGACATGTACTTTTATTATTATAGATCAATTTGTTCCTACATGACAACACTTTAAACTTATAGAAATGTTTGAATCACGGAACTGTAAAAAA
>NW_013817741.1:0-472 GCF_000517525.1 Limulus polyphemus
TTGACATTACTTACTGTACATCTAGGTTTGTATCAAACAGTAACAACTATACAATAGTCTATATGTAGATTAACATTACTTACTGTACACCTAGGTTTGTATCAAACAGTAACAACTGTACAGTAGTCTATATGTAGATTAACATTACTTACTGTACACCTAGGTTTGTATCAAACAGTAACAACTGTACAGTAGTCTATATGTAGATTGACATTACTTACTGTACACCTAGGTTTGTATCAAACAGTAACAACTGTACAGTAGTCTATATGTAGATTGACATTACTTACTGCACACCTAGGTTTGTATCAAACAGTAACAACTGTACAGTAGTCTATATGTAGATTGACATTACTTACTGTACATCTAGGTTTGTATCAAACAGTAACAACTATACAATAGTCTATATGTAGATTGACATTACTTACTGTACACCTGGGTTTGTATCAAACAGTAACAACTGTACAGTAGT
>NW_013817742.1:0-473 GCF_000517525.1 Limulus polyphemus
GAAACAGTTTATCCCGTAATATTTCTCTTCATTTGTTTGTGTATGATCACAAACAGTTCATACAGTAATATTTCTTTTCATTTGGTTGTGTATGTTCAGAAACAGTTCACACCATATTACTCTCCTCATTTGGTTGTGATAATCACGAACAGTTCATACCACAGAATTTCTCTTTTTTCAGTAGTGTTTGATCACGAACAGTTCATAACATAGTATTTCTAATCAATTGTTTGTGTTTGATCACGAACAGTTCATACAGTAGTATTTCTCTTCATTTGGTTATGTATGATCAAAACAGTTTATACTGTAATATTTCTCTTCATTTGGTTATGTATGATGACAACCAGTTCATACCATACTATTTCTCTTCATTTGACTGTGCAAGTTTACGATCAGTTCATACCGTAGTATTTCTTTTCATTCGGTTGTGTTTGATCACGAACAGTTCATACCATATTATTTCTCTTTATGAA
>NW_013817743.1:0-473 GCF_000517525.1 Limulus polyphemus
TCATGTAGGGAGTACTAGCAGAATGGACAACAATATCTACTTCTAACAATGTGGTGGACATGTAGAGAGTACTAGCAGAATGGACAACAATATCTATCTTCTAACAATGTGGTGGACATGTAGGGAGTACTAGCAGAATGGACAACAATATCTATCTTCTAACAATGTGATGGACATGTAGAGAGTACTAGCAGAATGGACAACAATATCTATCTTCTAACAATGTGATGGACATATAGGGAGTACTAGCAGAATGGACAACAATATCTATCTTCTAACAATGTGGTGGTCATGTAGGGAGTACCAACAACATAGACAACAATATCTATCTTCTAACAATGTGATGGACATGTAGGGAGTACTAGCAGAATGGACAACAATATCTACTTTCTAACAATGTGGTGGACATGTAGGGAGTACTAGTAGAATGGACAACAATATCTATCTTCTAACAATGTGATGGACATGTAGGG
>NW_013817744.1:0-473 GCF_000517525.1 Limulus polyphemus
GTATATTATTATATTAATAGTTGCCAAACATTAACCATGGAATATCAGCTGTATATTATTTTATTAAGTGTTGAAAATACATTAACCATGGAATATCAGCTGCATATTATTATGTTAAGTGTTGACAATACATTAACTGTGGAATATCAGCTGTATATTATTATATTATGTGTTGACAATACATTAACTGTGGAATATCTGCTGTATATTATTAAGTTAAATTTTGACACTACATTAACCATATAATATCAGCTGTATATTATTATATTAAGTGTTGACAATACATTAACCATGTAATATCAGCTGTATATTATTTTATTATGTGTTGATAGTACATTAACTGTGGAATATCAACTGCATTTTATTATGTTATGTTATGACAAAACATTAACTGTGGAATTTCAGCTGTATATTATCATATTAAGTGCTGACAAAACATTAACCACGGAATATCAGCTGTGTAATGTTATATT
>NW_013817745.1:0-473 GCF_000517525.1 Limulus polyphemus
ATTTCAAAGTGAATTAAATACATTAAAGGATGATCTACTGTCGTTTACACAAGGAGGATATATTAGCCATCGACGTAATCAGCCTCAGGCAACGGGAAGCCCCTTCCATACCCCGCAGCTAGACCCTAATGCAGACATATTCAGTCCTGTTAGAAGTCACATCCCAGATACGAATGTCAGCAATAGGGGTGATCTAGTAAGAAGGAAGCCACAGGAATTTGATGGGAAAGCACCGTGGGAAGCATATAAAGCACAATTTGAGCTCCTGACCGAGATAAATGGATGGACAGAGAAGCAGAAAGCAGCATATCTGGCAACGAGCTTGAAGGGACAACCACTGGAAATACTTGAACAGTTGTCAGCAGACGAAAGGCACAACTATAGCGCACTGGTAGTGGCTCTAGAACTCAGGTATAGAACTCAAAATCAGTCCGAAGTCTACAGGAATAGGTTTAGGACGAGAGTCCGTGCTG
>NW_013817746.1:0-473 GCF_000517525.1 Limulus polyphemus
GTTTACTTGTAACGTTTTCCAATGATATAACTACATACAAGCTGGCATTACCTGTTTACTTGTAATGTTCTTCAAGGAGATAACTAGATACAAGCTGGCATTACCTGTTTACTTGTAATGTTCTCCAATGATATAACTACATACAAGCTGGCATTACCTGTTTACTTGTAATGTTCTCCAATGATACAACTACATACAAACTGGCATTACCTGTTTATTTGTAATGTTCTCCAATGATTTAAACACATACAATTAGCACTACCTGTTGACTTGTAATGTTCTCCAATGATTTAAACATATACAAGCTGTCACTACCTGTTTATTTGTAACGTTCTCCAATGATATAACTACATACAAGCTGGCACTACCTGTTTACTTGTAATGTTCCTCAATGATATAACTACATACAAGCTGGCATTACCTGTTTACTTGTAATGTTCTCCAATGATTTAAACACATACAAGCTGTCACTA
>NW_013817747.1:0-564 GCF_000517525.1 Limulus polyphemus
AGATATAATTTAAGATAATATGCTGTTGAACAATAACTCTATTAAAATATCTAAATTTTAAGTAAAATATCATTCAAAGATCGATTTTATTTTTTTCTTACGTATGTCGAAATGTATGAGACTTGAAAGATTTAGTGGAAACTTTACGGACAGTATTAATTTTCTTTTGTACTAAAGTAAAAAGGGAAACAATTAATATGCGGCGATTCCACTAAATTATTTAAAACTAAGCCTATTAGATTGTTACATTTACTTTTTAGTGTGGATTTATGGGCAACATATACATATAATAGGAGTTTTATATTGTTGTTTCACCATCTGCATTTTTATTGTTCAATTGACAATGATAGTGAAGTTTAAACAGTAATTTCTTGTACATGAATAATATTACTGACTCCGCTAGACGCCAAGTGTATTGGTTTATTACTGTGTATGTAAAAAAAGGTACAACTAGTAAAAAATGTTTATTGGATTTTGATTGAAGTTCGTAAAGTGGTTAAGTATTGACCACGGATTATTTTATTAAATATCTTGAATTAGACGAAGCTGTACTATCTACGCTAT
>NW_013817748.1:0-473 GCF_000517525.1 Limulus polyphemus
AATACTATAAATAACACGGACTAAGGCCTTGTTTAACATATCCAACAACATGGTGACAATACTATAAATAAAACAGACTAAGGCCTTGTTTAACATACCCAATAATATGGTGACAATGATATAAATAAAACGGAATAAGGCCTTGTTTGACATAGCCAACAATATGGTGACAATGGTATACATAAAACGGACTAAGGCCTTGTTTAACATACCCAACAATATGGTGACAATACTATAAATAACACGGACTGAGGCCTTGTTTAACATACCCAACAATATGGTGAAAATGGTATAAATAAAACGGACTAAGGCCTTGTTTAACATACCCAACAATATGGTGACAATATTATAAATAAAACGGACTAAGGCCTTGTTTAACATACCAAAGCATTTGGTGACAATACTATAAATAAAACGGACTAAGGCCTTATTTAACATACCCAACCATATGGTGACAATACTATAAATAAAAC
>NW_013817749.1:0-588 GCF_000517525.1 Limulus polyphemus
GATGAGTATGGTGGTTATAAATACTATAACTAGAGTTACACCTAGGTGTTCATGGAGTAGTTGTACTAAGTAAGGCTAAAGATGAGTATGGTGGTTATAAATTGTGTAACTAGAGTTACACCTAGGTGTTCGTGGAGTAGTTGTACCAAGTAAGGCTAAAGATGAGTATGGTGGTTGTAAATTAGGGAACTAGAGCTACACCTAGGTGTTCGTGGAGTTGTTGTACCAAAAAACGCTAAAGATGAGTATGGGTTACACATTCAGTAACTAGAGTTACACCTAGATGTTGATGGAGTAGTTATGCCAAGTAAAGTTAAAGATGAGTATGGTGGTTATAAATTCGGTAACTAGAGTTACACGTAGGTATTCGTGCAGTTGTTGTACCCAATAACGCTACAGATGAGTATGGTGGTTACAAATTTGGTAACTAGAGTTATACCTAGATGTTCGTGGAGTTGTTGTACCAAACAACGCTAACGATGAGTATGGTGGTTATAAATTCGGTAACTATAGTTACACCTAGGTGTTCATGGAGTAGTTGTGCCAGGTAAAGCTAAAGACCACCATACTCATTATAAATTCGGTAAC
>NW_013817750.1:0-540 GCF_000517525.1 Limulus polyphemus
AGGCCAATGCTTATAGCATTCCTTCCCCCCTTTAGGAAATAGCTTTATATAGTGATTTGAAGCCAATGCTTATAGCATTCCTTCCCCCCTTTATACCTTACAGCTTCTAAGCAATTGTAACGAAGTTTACTCATGCCAACGTAATCGATAAAGTACAAGATCATTTTACTCCTGAACTGGGTTAAATCACCCATTTTATATTCAAAATCCATAGTTAATCACCATCAGTTATTAGTGGGACTAATTACATTAGTGGTGGCATTTTTGGTCATGTGACTGATATATTTTCAGCGGTTCTGAAACCACCAAATTTAAGAACAGACTCGCAAGCAATTTGGTGAATAAATATCCAAGAAAAAACTTGTTTCAAATCTGATGTGTTTATATGAACTCAATCGGCAAGTCTCAGGTTAATGTGTTATCCCAGCCCCTTAATAGTCTAAGGTTAACGTGTTGTCCCAGCCCCTTAATAGTCTAAGGTTAACGTGTTATCCCAGCCCCTTAATAGTCTAAGGTTAACGTGTTATCCCAGCCCCTTAA
>NW_013817751.1:0-472 GCF_000517525.1 Limulus polyphemus
GATAGGACGGGAATTATATCATCCACCACTTTTTGTTCATTACAGTGGTGTACAAATCACTGTACAAAGGTAGGACAGGAATTATATCATCTACCACTTTTTGTTCATTACAGTGGTGTACAAATCTCTGTACAAATGTAGGCCAGGAATTATATCATCCACCACTTTTTGTTCATTACAGTGGTGTACAAATCTCTGTACAAATGTAGGACGGGAATTATATCATCCACCACTTTTTGTTCATTACAGTGGTGTACAAATCTCTGTACAAATGTAGGACAGGAATTATATCATCCACCACTTTTTGTTCATTACAGTGGTGTACAAATCTCTGTACAAAGGTAGGACAGGAATATCATCCACCACTTTTTGTTCATTACAGTGGTGTACAAATCTCTGTACAAAGGTAGGACAGGAATTATATCATCCACCATTTTTGTTCATTACAGTGGTGTACAAATCTCTGTACAAA
>NW_013817752.1:0-633 GCF_000517525.1 Limulus polyphemus
TAGTCTTGTGTTACAGTAAAACTGTAGAATAATATGTTTAGATTAGGTTAAGTTTGGTGAGGTTAGTTTCCTGTTGGCCCCCTAATGGCACAGTGGCATGTCTGTAGATTTATAGTCTTGTGTTACAGTGAAACTGTAGAATAATATGTTTAGATTAGGTTAAGTTTGGTGAGGTTAGTTTCCTGTTGGCCCCCTAATGGCACAGTGGCATGTCTGTAGATTTATAGTGCTAAAAACCGGGTTTCGATACCCGTGGTGGGCAGAGCACATATAGCCCTTTCTGTATCTTTGTGCTTAATAATAAACAACAAGAACAGCTTCCTGGTTAACTTAATAGGTTATGTGTTCTATGTCCTCTGTCGGTATCGAAACCTGATTTTTAGCATTACAAGCCCTCAGACTTGCCACTGAGTCAGGTTTAATGATGATATGTCTGGATGATATGTCCAGTATAATTGACATATTCATCTAATCTAATGCAGAGTTTCTATTTCCATTATAATTGACATATTCATCTATGCAGAGTTTCTATGTCCAGTATAATTGATATGTTCATCTAATGCAGAGTTTCTATGCTCAGTATAATTGATATGTTCATCTAATGTAGAGTTTCTATGTTCAGTATAATTGATA
>NW_013817753.1:0-699 GCF_000517525.1 Limulus polyphemus
ATGGTGGCTTCTTCAGGTGGCACGTCTTCAGCAGCGTCATTTGTTCTGTTTTCTACTTCGTCCCAAGTGAAATGTCCTGGACTGTGATAACGCCAAAGCCTGTTGGCATACACCACTTTTGGTTACCTCGCCGACAACATTTTACCCGGAAAGTCACGTCTGAGAGACGATCCATTATGTTATATGGGCCTTTCCATGGGGAAAGGGAAGTCTCCTAAGTTGTCTTGATCTTGTTGGGATTATACAACCACACCTTGTCTCATGGTACAAAGCTGACTTCAGTAGATCTCTTATCATAAGATAGCTTCATCGAATCAGCAGACGTTTTCAAATTTGAACGCACTTGATGGTGAATATCATCCATCCTTTCCGATAACACTTTCACAAACTCTGACACATTCTCAGGCAACTCTTCATAAGGTGGGTGTCCTGTTAACAGATCCACTGGCAACCGAAGTTCCCGACCAAACCTCAACTTTGCTGGAGTGTCTCCAGTGGCTTCATGCTCTGATTTAATATCTATACCTGGCTCCATTTCACCATCATCAACTCCTTCAGTCGCTTTGACGCAGCTTGATGACACCTAATTAATGCAACCTTCTTTTTTAACAGTTACCGGAACTTGGCCTTTTGTTGTTCCCAAACGTTTATTTTATCAAAATTAATTACAAACTTCCTCGGTAGTAAGTAGTCCAATCC
>NW_013817754.1:0-1866 GCF_000517525.1 Limulus polyphemus
TATTTGGAATTTTGTGTTTCTTCTCTTAAATCAGTTGGTTGGTCGGGATTTAACTGCTGGTGAAAAGAGTTACGGAGCTTTAGTTGGTAGTATAAAGGGATTAGTTAAGGTAAAAAGTAAGTTGTTTCGTTTGTTGACGTCTTGGGAGAAATCAATTATTTATTCGGCTCGTGGAGCTAAGCTAGCCAGGAATGCCTTTATTTCATTGGTTTCTTTTTATAAGGCACGATTAAGAGATCGTATATATTTTGATTATCAGCGGTTTTTGTTGCAGAAAAATTTAATTGCTTTTTATTATCTGTACGAAGAGCAGGGAAAACTAGTTTATAAGTGTGCAAACTATTAGCTTGATATCGACTTATAAATGTTGGTTGGTGTATTGCTTTTTTATGTCATATATTTCAGTCTGTCATATATTCTATTGCATATAGTCTTTTTCGTTCTATAGTGTTTTGTAAATGTATTATTTAGTTGTTATTATTTCCCTTTATGATCATGTATGTTTGATGTAATGTAAATATGTTCATACCCTCTGAATGAGGGTGGTTTTAAATAAAGAAAAAAAAAGATCACCGAAGTTAAGCAACGTCGGGCTTCGTGGAGTGTGGACGTGTTCATGATGAGCTCTACAAGTGCTTCGAACGGGAAAAGTTTTCAGGGTAGTTCTAGTGCTAGTATGGAAGGAGGTGTTAATACATTGTTACCTGGGTTCCGACGAAACTTAAGCGACACAAGTTCTTTACTTAATAAAACTAGTTTATTCTTTCCAAATATAACTTTACCGATACACTCAACTTCAACAATCGAGCTAAACAAACGCTGTAACGTCTCTCGTGCTCTCTGACTGCAGTTCAATTACTCAATATCTACCCAGACATTACATTCCCCTCTTTTATATACCATCCTACCCTATATCTAGTAAGAACTAGAACATTCGCCAAAGTACATGGTAGTTCTAGAAACGTTGCGTCACAGTAGTCATGTGACTCGATGACGCAACACTGCCCCCTCCTTAGTATTGTTCGTCCCGAACAATAACCACATACAATGCTTTTTTATGTCATATATTTCAGTCTGTCATATATTCTATTGCATATAGTCTTTTTCGTTCTATAGTTTTTTGTAAATGTATTATTTAGTTGTTATTATTTCCCTTTAAGATCATGTATGTTTGATGTAATGTAAATATGTTCATACCCTCTCTATGAGGGTGGTTTTAAATAAAGAAAAAAAAAGATCACCGAAGTTAAACAACGTCGGGCTTCGTAGAGTGTGGACGTGTTTATGATGAGCTCTACAAGTGGTTCGAACGGGAGAAGTTTTCAGGGTAGTTCTAGTGCTAGTATGGAAGGAGGTGTTAATACATTGTTCCCTGGAAATCTTGGATTTGAGAAAACGGTATTGCTTCGTTGTGATATTAAAGTATGGTCTACCACGCGTGAAGATTTTAGGGAATCTATTGACTCGGTTATTGGATTGAAAAATGTGGTAGCGTTTGGAACTCTTCAGTTTAACCATTTATGGTTATTATCGGTATCTTCTGAGGAGCTTAAAAATGTTTTATTGTATCATGGTAAGTTCACCATTAAAGGTTTAAATTGCAATATTCAGTCTCTGGACAGTAGAGTTGTAACGGGTCGCCAACATTGGCTTCCCAATGAAATACAAGAACAATGGATTTTAGATGTTATGTCCAAGTTTGGTAAAGTTAAATCATTAGATAGGGAATACAGTACTATTAAAGGTTTTGAGCACGCTCGCTCAAATGTAACTAAATTTGTAATGGAACTGCACGAAGACGTAGCTCTTCATGCTGTTCCTCATATAGAAGAATTTCGAAATATACCGTCTTTATTGGTAATACGC
>NW_013817755.1:0-547 GCF_000517525.1 Limulus polyphemus
ATCTCCTTTGTTACAGACCAACATAAAACATAAGGTAATGAACTCGTTTGTTACAGACCAACATAAAACATAAGGTAATGATCTCCTTAGTTACAGACCAACATAAAACATAAGGTAATGAACTCCTTTGTTACAGACCAACATAAAACATAAGGTGATGATCTCCTTTGTTACAGACCAACATAAAACATAAGGTAATGAACTCTTTTGTTAAGGTCTTTTTTTAAGCAGTAGATATTGCCAATTTTTTGTTCATTGCTTCATACAAGTAAATATTTACAACACTGCAGTAAAAAGTACATTTACATGATAGAACAAAGTATTTGGATTTTAAGAAATTGATACTGTGAAATACAAATTATTTTAGTAATTACCTTTTGTCATCTGAATGTATTACATGGAATGTTGGTAACTTGACTGGTAGTATTATTACCATGTGTTCATACATGGAATGTTGGTAACTTGACTGGTAGTATTATTACCATGTGTGCATACATGGAATGTTGGTAACTTGACTGGTAGTATTATCATTATTACCATGTGTGCA
>NW_013817756.1:0-520 GCF_000517525.1 Limulus polyphemus
ACAACATTAAAACAAACGTCTATCGGTTAACCAGCGGTAAGTTTGCAGACCTACAACACTAAGACAAACGTATATCCGTTAACCAGCGGTAAGTTTGCAGACTTACAACGCTAAGACAAACGTCTATCGGTTAACCAGCGGTAAGTTTGTAGACTTACAACACTAAGACAAACGTCTACCGGTTAACCAGCGGTACGTTTGTAGACTTACAACACTAAGACAAACGTATATCCGTTAACCAGCGGTAAGTTTGCAGACTTACAACGCTAAGACAAACGTCTATCGGTTAACCAGCGGTAAGTTTGCAGACTTACAACGCTAAGACAAACGTCTATCGGTTAACCAGCGGTAAGTTTGTAGACTTACAACACTAAGACAAACGTCTATCCGTTAACCAGTGGTAAGTTTGCAGACTTACAACGCTAAGACAAACGTCTATCGGTTAACCAGCGGTAAGTTTGCAGACTTACAACACTAAGACAAACGTCTATCGGTTAACCAGCGGTAAGTTTGTAGACTT
>NW_013817757.1:0-513 GCF_000517525.1 Limulus polyphemus
TTTCATATAAAATCATTCCTTTTATAGACTTGGTAATTAGTTTTATATACAGTCATTCCTTCTATAGACTTGGTAATTAGTTTTATATACAGTCATTCCTTTCTATAGACTTGGTAATTAGTTTCATATACAATCATTCCTTCTATAGACTTGGTAATTAGTTTCATATACAATCAATCCTTTCATAGACTTGGTAATTAGTTTCATATACAATCAATCCTTTCATAGACTTGGTAATTAGTTTCATATACAATCAATCCTTTCATAGACTTGGTATTTAATTTCATATAAAATCATTCCTTTTATAGACTTGGTAATTAGTTTTATATACAGTCATTCCTTCTATAGACTTGGTAATTAGTTTTATATACAGTCATTCCTTCTATAGACTTGGTCATTAGTTTCATATACAATCAATCCTTTTATAGACTTGGTAATTAGTTTCATATACAATCAATCCTTCTCTAGACTTGGTAATTAGTTTTATATACAATCATTCCTTCTATAGACTTG
>NW_013817758.1:0-473 GCF_000517525.1 Limulus polyphemus
TAGTCAGTAATGTGACTCTCATCGTTACTGCATAACTAGTCAGTAATGTGGCTTTCATTCTTACCACATAACTAGTCAGTAATGTGGCTCTCAATGTTACTGCATAACTAGTCAGTAATGTGGCTCTCATTCTTACCACATAACTAGTCAGTAATGTGGCTCTCAATATTACTGCATAACTAGTCAGTAATGTGGCTCTCAATGTTACTGCATAACTAGTCAGTAATGTGGCTCTCAATGTTACCACATAAATAGACAGTAATGTGGCTCTCAATATTACAGCATAACTAGTCAGTAATGTGGCTCTCAATGTTACTGCATAACTAGTCAGTAATGTGGCTCTCATTCTTACCACATAACTAGTCACTAATGTGGCTCTCAATATTACTGCATAACTAGTCAGTAATGTGGCTCTGAATATTACTGCATAACTAGTCAGTAATGTGGCTCTCATTCTTACCACATAACTAGTC
>NW_013817759.1:0-953 GCF_000517525.1 Limulus polyphemus
ACTTTTGTCGAAGTTTTAAAAGTTGAGAAGTTTCATCTAATTTACTCATATAAGTTTAGCTAAAATCACACAAAAATTTATAATTATTATAGAGTAAATTATAAAAACAAATATATTTCATGAAGCAATTCAAACGCATTGTCTTACCTTAAAATACTTCGTGAAATTTGTCGTTCGCTAAAGACTGCTAGTAAAAGCTTAACACTATACGATACTAAACATCTTCGAATTAGCCAAAAGAAACGAAATTGGTCACCAAAACGACTATAGCGTCCACGTGCTTCTTTAAATGGTATAACAGGACTACGTAAGCTTCGACCCAGAAAATATCTAGTCAATATGACCAATCACCTTCTGACGGTGAATGATTTTTGGGCTTGTCAACCTTAAAATTTCTGTTTCTATTTGCTACAGAAAAAAATGTTAATGCATTTCTTACAACTAGCGTCAGAAATGGCAAATAACTCGATAACGATTAAGAAAGTTCCAAGGCTAGAAAGAAGACCTTATATTGCTTGTACGTTTGTGAAACTTTTGTTTATAAATCATTGTTTGTAATAACAATTATTAATAACTGTTATTGTAAATTGAATTGTTGTGTGTATATTAAAACGTATTTGTGTTAAAAACGAAAACGGTGTGTATCAGTCTTGTTGGCAAATATCATAAACTGACTATATATCGGCATTTATTTAAATACTAAATCCAAAGTCCAATTTAACTACTAAATTTAAAATATCATTTAACTCAATTTCAGACCACTTGAAATTCTAATACGTGACAATGACTTAAAACCTCATGTTCTGAGGTGTGTACTGAGTGCTCTAAGTTCCTCACACAAGCTTTGTATCTTAGAGAGGAGGAATGTTTGGCTTGATAGAAAGCAACAGCTTTTGTGGAAGTGACCAGTATATGAAGGAAAAAATGGTCACTTAATCTTATCAAGGGTTCAC
>NW_013817760.1:0-829 GCF_000517525.1 Limulus polyphemus
ACTGTACCATTTCAGTGTGTTTGTGTTTTGGAGTACAGATATTTACTGTACCATTCTAGTGTGTTTGTGTTTTGGAGTACAGATATTTACTGTACCATTTCAGCGTGTTTGTGTTTTGGAGTACAAATATTTACTGTACCATTCTAGTGTGTTTGTGTTTTGGAGTACAGATATTTACTGTACAATTCTAGTGTGTTTGTGTTTTGGAGTACAGATATTTACTGTACCATTCTAGTGTGTTTGTGTTTTGGAGTACAAATATTTACTGTACCATTCTAGTGTGTTTGTGTTTTGGAGTACAAATATTTACTGTACCATTTCAGTGTGTTTGTGTTTTGGAGTACAGATATTTACTGTACCATTCTAGTGTGTTTGTGTTTTGGAGTACAGATATTTACTGTACCATTCTAGTGTGTTTGTGTTTTGGAGTACAGATATTTACTGTGCCATTCTAGCATGCTTGTGTTTTGGAGTACAGATATTTACTGTGCCATTCTAGCATGTTTGTGTTTTGGAGTACAGATATTTACTGTACCATTCTAGTGTGTTTGTGTTTTGGAGTACAGATATTTACTGTACCATTTCAGTGTGTTTGTGTTTTGGAGTACAGATATTTACTGTACCATTCTAGTGTGTTTGTGTTTTGGAGTACAGATATTTACTGTACCATTTCGGTGTGTTTGTGTTTTGGAGTACAAATATTTACTGTACCATTTTAATGTGTTTGTGTTTTGGAGTACAGATATTTACTGTACAATTCTAGTGTGTTTGTGTTTTGGAGTACAGATATTTACTGTACCATTTCAGTGTGTTTGTGTTTCGGAGTACA
>NW_013817761.1:0-473 GCF_000517525.1 Limulus polyphemus
ATGATTTGAAAATATGGTCACCCTATTTATGTACATTCAACATAATAAATCTAAGCACAACTTTTTAATTTTTTTCTTTCTTCTAGAAATGTCCGCTTTTCGTTTCTTTGTTTACTGCTTAATTTCTAATAAAAGATAACGTTTTACAAACAACTTTAACCTTAGGTCTTACTGATTCTAGTTACTCTAAACTAATTAATTTGACGGTGAACAATTTTTTTCTCTCTCTCTTCCAACTGTAACTTAATTTGTTAAGAACTGTATTACCTGTCAAATGGAGCAAATAGTAATAATATACACTGAGTGGATACAAGTAAATAGACACCTACTTTTTTGTCATTTAACTGATTTATGCTAACTAATTTGTGTTCACAGAGCACTTTATAAATGAAAATGGTCCGCACACTAATTATCTTGTGCTACAACATGCCTAGAACTCAAGGTTCTCTCGAATTGTCAGATTTTGTTAGAGG
>NW_013817762.1:0-472 GCF_000517525.1 Limulus polyphemus
CAAGTAGAGTTTCTTCTTCAATAGTGGCTTTTCCAGGTGGCATGTCTTCAGCAGCGTCTTTTGTTCCTGTTCTGTTGTTCACTTCATTTCAATTGAAATGTCCTGAACTGTGATAACGCCAAAGCCCATTGGCATGCACCACTTTTGGCTTACCTCGCTGACCACATTTTATTTGGAAAGTCACGTCTGAGAGACGACTCACTACATCATATGGGCCTTCCCATGGAGAGGACAACTTAGGAGACTTCCCTTTGGTCTTCCTGGGATTATATAACCACACCTTGTCTCCTGGTACAAAGCTGACTTCAGTAGACTTCTTACCGTAACATAGCTTCATGGAATCAGCAGACGTTTTTAGTTTGAGTGCACTTGATGATGAATATCATCCATCCTTTCAAATAACACTTTCACGAATTCTGTTACATTTTCAGGCAACTCTTCATGAGGTGGGCGTCCTGTTAACAGATCCACT
>NW_013817763.1:0-471 GCF_000517525.1 Limulus polyphemus
CTCCTTAGCCAAGTACTTAACCAAAGACTGCTATTTCTACAAGACACACACAACCAACAGTCCAACTCACTCCTTAGCCAAGTACTTAACCAAA
This sequence comes from Limulus polyphemus, assembly GCF_000517525.1. Lineage (NCBI taxonomy): Eukaryota > Metazoa > Arthropoda > Merostomata > Xiphosura > Limulidae > Limulus > Limulus polyphemus. The sequence continues at coordinate 95 of NW_013817763.1, forward strand.
GACTGTTATCTCTACAAGACACACACACAAGTAACAGTCCAACTCACTCCTTAGCCAAGTACGTAACAAAAGACTGTTATCTCTACAAGACACACACAAGTAACAGTCCAACTCACTCCTTAGCCAAGTACTTAACCAAAAAGACTGTTATCTCTACAAGACACACACACAACCAACAGTCCAACTCACTCCTTAGCCAAGTACTTAATCAAAAGACTACTATTTCTACTAGACACACACACAAGCAACAGTCCAACTCGTTCTTTAGCCAAGTACTTAACCAAAAGACTGCTATTTCTACAAGACACACACAAGCAACAGTCCAACTCACTCCTTAGCCAGGTACGTAACCAAAAGACTGCTATTTCTACAAGACA
>NW_013817764.1:0-473 GCF_000517525.1 Limulus polyphemus
AGTGGAATTGATACCAACCAAAAGTGTATTACAGTCGGTCTTTATCCAGTGGAATTGATACCAACCAAAAGTATATTACAGTCGGTCCTTATCCATTGGAATTAATACCAACCAAAAGTGTATTACAGTCGGTCCTTATCCATTGGAATTGATACCAACCTAAAGTGTATTACAGTCGGTCCTTATCAAGTAGAATTGATAACAATCTAAAGTGTATTACAGTCGGTCCTTATCCATTAGAATTGATAACAACCTAAAGTGTATTACAGTCGGTCCTTATCCATTGGAATTGATACCAACCAAAAGCGTATTACAGTCTGTCCTTATCCAGTGGAATTGATACCAACCAAAAGTGTATTACAGTCGGTCCTTATCCAGTGGAATTGATACCAACCAAAAGTGTATTACAGTCGGTCCTTATCCAGTGGAATTGATACCAACCTAAAGCGTATTACAGTCTGTCCTTATCCAGT
>NW_013817765.1:0-726 GCF_000517525.1 Limulus polyphemus
ATGAAAACTTCAATTGGATACTGTTATAACGAATATGGTTACTCATCAGTTTGACCTTGACCTCTGAGATACATTCCCCAAAAGTTTATCCATTTGTCTTTAAGGGACAATCAACCTTTACTAAAATTTGAAAAAAAAATAGTAAAAAACCTTTGGAGCTACATTGTTCACAACACAGAGGAATAAACACAGTACCCCCGCGTTCGGGCGGGCCTAATGATTTTGGGGCTTAGGACAGTTAATGTGTTTTAAAATAATCATATAGTTCAAAGTATGTTGTGCATGTCAGAAGTATTGTAGGTTTCTGGATAGTGTTAATGTACTGTATGTGAAATTATATCGAGATTCGGGATTGCGGAGTGTGGTCTAAAATATTATCGGTTTAGGAGGTGATAATATGTATGAAAGTTTGAGTTTGAAAAACTGTGGAATGTGTAAAGTCATTTTCCACTCAGGACCATCAAATGTATGCCCTTAGTCTTGAAGTACTCTACATACATTTGACATCCCTTAGTCTTGAAGTACTCTAATGTCAGATGTATGTAGAGTACTTCAAGACTAAGGGATGTCAAATGTATGTAGAGTACTTCAAGACTAAGGGATGTCAGATGTTTGACATCCCTTAGTCTTGAAGTACTCTACATACATTTGACATTGTATGTAGATACTTCAAGACTAAGGGATGTCAAATGTATGTAGAGTACTTCAAGACTAAGGGATGTCAAA
>NW_013817766.1:0-473 GCF_000517525.1 Limulus polyphemus
GTATTTCTGGACATGACACCATCTGCTTGTACGACTTTGCAATAGCATTTCAGATCCAGTATATATATCCTGTATGTGATTAGCCGTAAATTAAATTTTTAACCTATGAAATATGGTACCAACAAAATCGATTTTGAGGACAATGTCTCAATATCGAAGTCAAGCTTTTGTTTTAACCATTTGTTTGAAGTTTAAGCGCAAAGCTACACATAGGCTATCTGTGCTCTTCCCACCACGTGTATCGAAACCTGGTTTCTAGCGTTGTAAGTCCGCAGACATACCGCTGTGCCACTCGGGGGGTTTTAAACATTTGTAATAAACAGCAAGTTTTTTTTGTGTGTGTGTATGTATGTGTGTATTGCATTGCATTGCGTTTCTATAATATTAGAAAGGCGAAGGACTGTGGATGGTCTGCCTTATGAATAGATGTACGGGTTCTTAATTAACCTCAGTTACCCACCCATGTATATGAG
>NW_013817767.1:0-473 GCF_000517525.1 Limulus polyphemus
CCTGAAGAAGCCACCGTCGAAGAAGAAACTCTACTCAGTTTTCAGAAGGGAAATGGTGAAGCTCTTGGTGAGGTTACTACCACTGATGTGACTGTTACCGATGATAGGACATTTACTGATGAAGCAGATGAACCCCACATGAAGCAGAAGCCAACGAGACGGAGACCAGTACGGAAGAAGATACCTCCCATAAAATTAAGAGACTTTGTTGAATTGTAATTTTGTGTTTGTAATTCTGTACATTTAATTAAGTTATTGTTAATTTTGTTAATTGTTATTAGTTTATTGTATGTGGTTATTGTTCGGGACGAACAATACTAAGGAAGGGGCAGTGTTGCGTCAGCGAGGTCACCTGACTAGTGTCACTCTACGTTTCTAGAACTATCCTGTACCTTGTTGAATGCCCTAGCATTTACTAGATATAGGGTAGTGTGGTATATATAAGAGGGTGACAACGTGACGGGACATTAATG
>NW_013817768.1:0-473 GCF_000517525.1 Limulus polyphemus
GAGTTACACCTAAGTGTTTATGGAGTAGTTGTACCAAGTAAGGCTAAAGATGAGTATGGTGGTTATAAATTCTGTAACTAGAGTTACACCTAGGTGTTCATGTAGTAACTGTACCAAGTAAGGCTAAAAATGAGTATGTTGGTTATGAATTCGGTAACTAGAGTAACACCTAGGTGTTCGTGGAGTTGTTGTACCAAGTAAGGCTAACGATGAGTATGGTGGTTATAAGTTCGGTAACTCGAGTTACACATAAGTGTTCATGGAGTAGTTGTACCATGTAAGGCAAAAAATGAATATGGTGGTTATAATTTCGGTAAGTAGTGTTACACGTAAATGTTCATGGAGTAGTTGTACCAAGTAAGGCTAAAGATGAGTATGGTGGTTATAAATTCGGTAACTGGAGTTACACCTAGGTGTTTGTGGAGTTGTTGTACCAAATAACGCTAAAGATGAGAATGTTGGTTATAAATTCT
>NW_013817769.1:0-831 GCF_000517525.1 Limulus polyphemus
AACAATATCCACCTTGATATTATTGTAAAGGATGTTAAATAAGAACAACATCCACCTTGATATTATTGTAAAGGATGTTAAATAAGAACAACTTCCACCTTGATATTATTGTAGAGGATGTTAAATAAGAACAACATCCACCTTTATATTATTGTAGAGGATGTTAAACAAGAACAATATCCACCTTGATATTATTGTAGAGGATGTTAAATAAGAACAACATCCACCTTGATATTATTGTAGAGGATGTTAAATAAGAACAATATCCACCTTGATATTATTGTAGAGGATGTTAAATAAGAACAATATCCACCTTTATATTATTGTAGAGGATGTTAAATAAGAACAACATCCACCTTGATATTATTGTAAAGGATGTTAAATAAGAACAGCATCCACCTTTATATTATTGTAGAGGACGTTTAATAAGAACAACATCCACCTTGATACTATTGTAAAGGACGTTTAATAAAACATCCACCTTTATATTATTGTAGAGGATAACAACATCCACCTTTATATTATTGTAGAGGATGTTAAATAAAAACAATATCCACCTTTATATTATTGTAGAGGATGTTAAATAAGAACAACATCCACCTTGATATTATTGTAGAGGATGTTAAATAAGAACAACATCCACCTTTATATTATTGTAGAGGATGTTAAATAAGAACAACATCCACCCTGATATTATTGTAAAGGACGTTAAATAAGAACAACATCCACCTTTATATTATTGTAGAGGATGTTAAATACGAACAACATCCACCTTGATATTATTGTAGAGGATGTTAAATAAGAACAATATCCACCTTGATATTATTGTAA
>NW_013817770.1:0-472 GCF_000517525.1 Limulus polyphemus
AGTCACTTTACATTAAGACACTAATCTAGTTGCTTTACATTAAGACATTATTCTAGTCACTTTACATTAAGACACTAATCTAGTTGCTTTACATTAAGACATTGCTCTAGTCACTTTACATTAAGACACTAATCTAGTTGCTTTACATTATGACACTACTCTAGTCACTTTACATTAAGACACTAATCTAGTTGCTTTACATTATGACACTACTCTAGTCACTTTACATTATGACATTGCTCTAGTCACTTTACATTAAGACACTAATCTAGTTGCTTTACAATAAGACATTGCTCTAGTCACTTTACATTAAGACACTAATCTAGTTGCTTTACAATAAGACATTATTCTAGTCACTTTACATTAAGACACTAATCTAGTTGCTTTACATTAAGACATTGCTCTAGTCACTTTACATTAAGACACTAATCTAGTTGCTTTACATTATGACACTACTCTAGTCACTTTACAT
>NW_013817771.1:0-471 GCF_000517525.1 Limulus polyphemus
TTAAAAAAAAATGTGTTTCATTTTATTTTATATAAAGTATTATTATCATCTTTATCGTAGTCCTCTTGCATTTTAGTATCAAATCTATGTGTTTGGTATTGATGATTTGTATAACTTTTGCAGCGCCATCTCGAAGCTAAATTGCTTCCAAACGAACATCTTAATATTTTGTTTACAAAAGAATGTTACTATAGAAAAGCACTCATAGATTAAGGATCCCTGGTGGCTTTATAGTAAGACCGAGGGTTTATAACACTAAAAGCCTGGTTTTACTGCTCGTGGTGGGCAGACACAGATAGTCCATTGTGTATCTTTATGATTAACAACAAATAAACATAAGAGTGAAATCATCGACCCACAATTTTCTCGATAATTGCAACAACCAAACTGAAATATATATCACAAAAGTGTAGGTGTAACTGTCAAGATCCTCTTTTTACCTTAATTTCTTCTCAGGTTTAACCGTTTTTG
>NW_013817772.1:0-1058 GCF_000517525.1 Limulus polyphemus
AACTGTTCCGTCGCTCAGTGAAACAACTAGAAGAAGTTTAGTTTCCCTCAGAAACTAAGAAGAAAAAATGTTTCAAAATTACAACTAAACTAAGTTTTCGATTCACTTCCAAAACACCAATTTTTAGGTTCCGCGACGCAACTGAACTTTAACACTGCAATTTAACATTTTTTTGGCATGTTAACCAACAAAGGTGTGTTAATAAAGTAAATGTTAACAATATAACACCTTCTTTGTTTTTAACAAATAATGGCTCTCAGGAAGGTGTTGAGACGTAAAATATATATGTACGAAACTTGGATGACTTAACCTTCTCCAAAATATTAACCACCTTGGTTATATAATAAACATTCTATTTTCAGTTTTTAACTTTTGTTTATTTATCTTTTGAAGGTATTTTGGTTCACATTTGTATTATCAGAAGATAACAAGGGAGGGATCATTAGTATTTCAAGGAGGGTGACTCCTTCACAGTTCACTAATCACCAGAGCAAACAGTGGCACAGCGGTAAGTCTGTTGACTCATAATGCGAAAAACCGGGTTTCGATACCCGTGGTGGGCACAGCACATATAGACCATTGTGTAGCTTTGCGCTTAACAACAACATACAAACAAATAAAGAACACAAACTGAACAGCACTCCCTTTCCCTTTTATTAATAGAACAGCCTTACTTCTTCAGAGCTCACCAGAAGAAACATTTACTTACCCAATGATACTCGTTCCCCCATTTTATGGACAGTTTTAAACAACTTTCTTGAATCTCTCTCTTATTTTAATCTGTCAGTTTTACTCACAAGAAGAGATTTAAGTCTTCATGGAACGAATTGAATAACTCAGTCGATTTAGGAATATTCCCCATATTTTGCTCAACATTTTTAATATTGTTTACTGATTCATCAGTTGAGTCGCTCAAAGAGAAACTGTGTGAATAAGGGGTGGTTAAAACATTATTAAACTGTAAATTTATTCATAATTTTACTGTTTATTGATTCATCAGTTGAGCCGCTTAAAGATAAACTGTGTGAATAAGGGGTGGTTAAAACATTATTAACTGT